>NW_021320142.1:917293-936010 GCF_001605985.2 Dendrobium catenatum | reverse complement strand
AACCACTATAAATTCCTGTGTTCTTGTTTTCTTGCTTCCGCACTTTTATTTCCGCATTTATTTTTGTTGTGTGATTTTGGTTTATGTATTTTTCATTCTTTGTGAAAAGAAATTTTTAAAATACCAATTCACCCCCCTCTTGGTTAGCTTGGGACTAAGTTCATAAGGGCTTAACATCCCTAGCAAACTTTTAAAAACTAGTAATCAAATAACTTTAATTAAAATTTATTAACTTTCAAACCTTATTCAACTTAAGTCATTTAACTATATCATGTACCATTACGTAACCCAGGCCTACGAGGCTATTAAATTAAACATCCCTAGCAAACTTTTAAAAACTAGTAATCAAATAACTTTAATTAAAATTTATTAACTTTCAAACCTTATTCAACTTAAGTCATTTAACTATATCATGTACCATTACGTAACCCAGGCCTACGAGGCTATTAAATTAGCCCCAAGGAAGGTGAAATAAACTTCACGGCCTCGGTGAGCAACAAAGGTGGTATCTAACAAACAATTAAAATCAATCTTAAAATCAATTTCAAATCATTAATACTTAAACTTTAATTAAAAATGTCTCCCTTAAGCATTCCAACCAATCAAACCTTAAACAACTTTAACTAATTTCCCTACCTAGGACATATCCAAACCACATAGCCTTTGCACCCACTTTAGATGGTTTGCTCGGACAACCAACTCTATTCTTAGGTTAGGCCGATATTTACTTTTCTGTTGTGTGCCGGGTTTTTGAGTTTTCACTGCATGCTATTTGCTAGCTTATAATTGATGTGTTTATTTACTTACTTTTCTACACTCTATGTTAGAAGTAATTGAGCACTTTAATTTTCAAATATTAACTGCTTGAGATTGATTATAACTTATTGGAATTATATATATAACAGCTGATTATTAGGATAACCCTGCAGGATCGAGTCTAGAATTTTATTTTTCAAATGTAATTTGATTATATTATGGTTGTAAATATTAAAAGTGACTTGAGAATGGGATACTAAAACAACCAATTTAGAATCTAAAGGGGAAGGGGCATCCCTTAGGGGAGAGCCCCTCTCTATTTGGAGATCCAAATTCGGATATCCAAGAAGTAGCAGAAGGATGAAAAAGTGGATAACGAGAAGACCCATTCTCAAAGTCACTTGAGTCTTTGGATTAGAAATTTGGGTTGCTATCTGTGGTGCCCGGCCACTTTACTTTTTTGTAATTCTAGGATGTAATATTAAAAGGCACTTGCCTATGAACTTTCAATTTGAATATTAATTTAATAGATTTTATTAATGTTTGATATTGATTGCGATATAGGATTGCCTGCTTTTTATAGTTTTTTGGCGATTCTTGCATGTTAATTGTGATTTAGCCTGGAACCCGATTATAGGATCTTAAGGACTTCCTAAATTTTTTTTACCTAAATCAAATTAAAAATTTTTATGTCAATATAGAAACTCTAACATTTTAAGAAGTAAGCCCGGGACCGCCGGGAGTTCGCATACATATTTGTTGCACTTCTCTTTCCTTTGTTATGCACCTCCCCGCCTTCGGGTTTTTGTAGACCACCTGTCCTATGAGGGTGCAGATCTGTCCAAGGGTAATATGTGCATCTTTAGGATAAAACCTATTTTTAAGCCTTTTTAAAACTGCTTTATATTTGATTCAAGCATTTAATTGAGTCGATTTGCATGCATTGCATTAGTAAAAATTTTAAAAGAGTCTAATATTTAATTGCTTTTTTAGCTTAAACATCAAACACCCAACATAAGTTAAAGGGTCAATTAGGATATGCCCTAGATGTCGGCCCTATTCTCAAAAACCTATCTTAAATAACATCCTTATCACTCAATATTAAAAGATCGGATTCATAATTTTAAAGCGCCTAGGTGGTTTAGCTGGCTCCCCAGTCTAGGCTGGGGTAAGTCTAGATTTGCATTGCATTAGCTAGGTTCAGGTCACTAATTTTATAAACCCACTTTAGACTTTGGTTTTGAGGCAAGCTCAGGCTATAAGCCCTCAACATCCGAAATTTGAATCCTAAATTTCTAATAAAATTGATTATTCAAATTAAAAATCTCTTTCAATACAAATTTAAGCCTAACACTTATGATAGAATGAGGTGTTTCTGATGTAATTCAGAATCTCAAAACACCTCCTACCTCTCTTCCTTTGACTGCAAAAATAAATGCTTAAATTTGACCCAATCCCATTTGAAAATTCCAACCCTTATCTCCTTTGACATCAATATTTGAAATCTTAAATAGAATTTTTATCGCTATTTTAATCGAGAGTATTCGTAGGAAACTCCAATTTTCTATGATGTAATTAACTACGAGGGATTATGCTCATAGGAGATTTAGAAACCCAGACCAGATTTTCAAAATCAATTTTTTAAAACCTTCAATTAATTATCTTTGGGAATTCAAACAAAAAATGATGATCATTATTATTGTATTCGAATAATAGGCAATGAGTGATATTTTTTTTCCTCCGGGGATACATATCAGTCATTGTTGAGAATTCGAGTACAAAATTAATGATACTATATCCATATTATCATTGCTAAATATTTGATTGAGCACCATTTTGATCCTTTAAGATCATTTGTAGTTCTCTCCCAAATTTGGCTATGATATTTAGGATCAAATTTATAATCCTAAATCTAAACTCATTAAGGGATTTTATTTTCACCTTTCCAGGTGATATATTATCATTAATGAATGTTTGATTTCAGAATTAAAATTCAAATTATTCCCAAACAAAATTAATAATTTTCAAAACTACATTTTTTAATCAAACATAAAATGACGACTCTGCTAGGGATAATCTCTCTCTCCATCTTTAATAGCAATATAAATTTTATTGCATCTGTAGTTTTGTCTACATTTCTTTCTGTTGGTCCCTTTGCCCATTTCTTTCTTGGGTGAGTGTGGCCAACATCTAAAAGAAAAGACCTATCAAATAGAGAGGTGAGTGAGGAAACATCCTTCAAATTCGAGCTTTGACATTTTGCCTTGAATTAGATTGGAAGAGCGAAAGAGTCAAGCCATACTTTATAAACCTTTTTGTAAGTGTTTTAAACTTGCATGATCAAACAAATGTCAAGCATGCTAAGTTTCAGAAATTATAGAAAATCCTTCAATTTTAAAATCAAGGTTTCAATCCTCTAGTGGAAATTCGATACTTTTCAAATTTCAAACAATCCTTATATTATATCATTACATATCAAATTATAATTCTTATAATTCAATATATGTGATAGGATAAAAAACTCTTTTCCAAACTTGAATCTAAACTTTGATCTTCCTGACAAAGGCAGTCTTTGACATTTCATTCCTGAATCATTCATCAGGTTAAAAGAGTCGAGTCAGCTCCTTAGAATTTTCCCCCAAATATTGTAAACCTTTATGTTGAATAAGAATTCAATATATTGAGTTTCAAAAATAATGGGATATTCTGATGGAATTTCAAATGTTCAAATCCCTTTCAAAATCATTTGAATCCAAGTCAGTTCTCATTGTCATATGTCTTTATACAACACCCTCTTATAATTTGACATGTGAAATATAAATCACATTTTCTTCAAATTCATATTCAAAATTGAAATTCCACATGTCAAAATTAGGTTTAGACATTTCACTCTCAAGTCACATGTAAGGATGAAAGAGTTAAACCTAATTCACAAAAATTCTCATGTTAATTTTGTGAACCCTCATGTTGAGTGAAAACTCAATACGTTGAGTTCTAAAATTTGAGAATAATCAATTAAGTTCAAAATTCAATCTCAGATTCAAAATCAACTAATTCAAATCTACATTTTAGAATTTCAAATCCTCTTCTCTTAAACATACTCAAAATCTAGCTTCTGACATTTCACTTCAAACCACTCGATGGTGTGAAAGAGTTAAGCCAATTTATTAAGATCTTTAGGTTAATTTTGTAAACCTGCACATTTGAGTGAAACTCAATGTGCTGAATTTCAAAATTTAAATATGATTTGTTCAATTTCAGCCTCAAATTTGAATTCAATCTCAATTTCAAACTTAAATCAAATTTTAACCTTAAATTTAAATTAATTTTAATTACAATTCCAAATTCAATTTTTTAACCTTCAGTTCAAATTTGATTTTAGCCTCTTAAATTCAGGTCCAATTCTAATCTCCAACTCAAATTTGAGATTCGACATTTCACTTCAATTAAATTGATTGAATGAAAGAGTTGATCCCATTCTTCAAGATTTTTCATGCCAATTTTGTAAACCTGCATAATTAAGTGAAACTCCACATGCTAGGTTTCAGAATTTACAAAAGATCTTTCAATCTCAATTTCAAAATTTGAACCCTCAATCAATTCTAGGCTTCGATAATTTACTCCAAGTCAGTTGAGGGAGTGAAAGAGTCAATCTCAAATCTTAAAGTCTCTTCCTCAACTTTGTGAACTCTCATATTAAATGAAAACTCATTATGTTGAGTTTTTAAGTTAAGAGAAAATCATTCAAGTTCAAAATTCAAAATCAATTTCAAAACAAACTAATTCAAGTCACTATTTTTATTCAAAAAAAAAAAAAAAAACCTCAAGCATACTCAAATGGCTGGGAAACCCGTCTTCTCACTGAATAGAGATGTTCCTGTAGAAGAAATTTTCAATGGAAATTTAATTCAGTATGATATGGAATTTTAAAACCTCAAGATTTCATGTAATTGAGAAACACTTATTGATCTGTCTGCCACGATACAAGGGAATTTCCCCTTTGTAGAGATTACTTTAGGGTCAGGAGTTGACTCCCCCATCTTTGAGATGGAGGTTGCTGTCACCCCTTTACCCACTGTATCCTATGCTCATGAGGATAAGAACTAGAAGTCAATAATGATAGAAGAGCTATCATCTCAGTCTGATATCGGGTTAAGCTCTAGCACCCCTGTCATCGGTAAGAACAAGAGAAAGAACTACCTTCAAAGGATTACAAAGAAGGTTGTTAGGGCTAAAAAAATTGTTGAGTCAAAAACCTTAAGGTAAGTCAAATCTCAGGCGAATCAAGAGTTTATTACTCCTTCCACGTACCCCTTAATAGAAACCATTTCCACCCTTCTCCTATTACTCAAATAAGGGAGGTTGTGAGAAGAGTATCATAATCTCCATCGAGTCCTTTGGACCACTACACAGATAAGAATTAATTAAGCCAAGATTGAGTGTTCACCAGTAATAGGCCATAGGCCCCAATTGAAGGTTATGACCCATCCACTCTATTAGAAGATGTTAGGGTGCATTACTATACGTGCCTCACTATATCATATATAGAGGAGGTATAGGAACCGCTTCGAGTGCCACAATCATAATTACTAGGCCACTAGTAATGAAAGAGGGGAAATTAATCTAAGATTGTATCAGATAGTGATACTGTCAAAACTTAACTTTCAACGGGATCTTATCACGATAAATCTTTTTATTATAATGATGCAGCACCTTCTAGAAATAGTGCAGATACCATAAAAGTCTCTCCCTCTAAAGAGATTGTAGGAATTCAATTCCATATTGATAAGGGTCTTGCCACCTAGACTTGCAACCTTTAAGGAAAAATTACATATTTCTCAAGTGTATTGGTTCTAGATTCTTAAGATAGTTGATTCACCTTTTTAATGGAAATTGACCTTTACCTTAAATCTGAAGCAGGAGAGAGTTGTAGTTGACTCCACCAGATGTTTAAATGTCCCTCCCTCCCACTGCTTCTGTGGGTTGAATAAACTTTTTAATTAAAATGAGTATCAAAATTAAGTTGAGTTTAGAAATGAAAATTTTCTCAATCTTCTTGTAGTTTTCTATCTTAACAAGCATTTCATGCATGTTTAAAATCCATTCAAAGATTTTCTTAGTCAATTTAATATTTTTGTAAAGAGATTGGGTTCTATCTTGAGGGTTATTCTTCCTTGTATAAGAGAAACAGTCTTTTTCTCTTATAATTGAGATATGATCTAAAAAAAAAATCCCAAATAATTAATTTAATATTTTTGAAGGAGGAATTGAAGCCTCCTTTCAAAATCAATCAAAAAGTCAAAAGATGCGCAAAGTGTGCCAAAAATTAAGAGATACACAAAGTGCATATAAAAAAGTCAAAAGCTGCGTAATGTGCGCTACCAATAAAAAGAAAGAGGCTCCTTTTTTTTTTAAATACTTAAATCTCAAGAGACTATTCAATCTTAATTACTTGACTTTAAAAAATCTTGAATCCAGATTCTCTATCATGCATTGATTGTCTATAAGATAGAAAATTCTCATACAAGAGAATTGAAAAGATCAAATTTCTCTATCCAACTTAAATCCTTTTGGAAATTGATTTTAATTCAAAATTTATACAAGGGAGACTCAGTTTAGTTTCTAGGAAATTTGGTCTGGGTCAACAAAACCTAAGTCCTTAAACCTTTTCAGGTTAGTTTGAGTCACTTAACTTTTCATTGTACTTCTGAATTTGTTCCCACATGTCATTGTGATAGGGTCCAAATGGCTAGAGGAAATTTCCAATAAAATGAATGAATCTTATACTCTTGATAAAAAATCAAATCTTTCCATTGAGGAATATGTGTTAGTCCTTATACAGTAAGCATCTTTTCCTTCAAGGCCTTCTCTATAAAATTATACTCTATTTTGGGTCCAAGATTAATCCTATTAGAGGAGTATTTTATAATGTTGGGAACGTTCATTCAAGTTCAAATCACGACTGAGTATAATGCCTGACTCCAATTAAAAGAGTTCGAGGCCTTATAGAGCTTCATGTTTAAGGCTCACTAAAACTTAGAATCATACAAAGCATGACTGGTTTAATCTCATGATAAGATAGTGTGACTTAGAACCTTCCAAGTAGGAGACTTGGTCCACGTTCTTCGGATGCCTATCTTAGCCTACCGAGAGATTGGTGGAGAAGTTTGAACTAATGTAATACTGTCCTCTTGTTGTAGAGACAATCTTTGAAAAAATTTGAAACATTAACTGATTAACCCTGAAGGATGCCACCTTACATTTTTAAATGTCGGGGCGGCTCTTTAGGAAGTTCCATTCCAGATGAGTGTCAAACTTAAGATCTAATTCAAAATAAAATTCAATATTCAATATCAAAATTAAATCAAATCTTAAATTCAAAAACCTTAAAAAATCAAATCAAGTTTCAAATTTAAACATCTTCAAAGTCAAAATTAAATCAATTCAAATTAAAAAAATCACTAAAATCTTAGATTCTAAAAGTCAGACTTGATCCTCTGTGTAGAGCAAGTTTCCTCTACACATGATCATCTAGACTTGATCCTCTATGTGGAGCAAGTTTCCTCCACATATGATCGTCCAGACCAGATCCTCTATGTGGAGCAAGTTTCCTCCACATATGATCATCCAGACCCGATCCTCTATGTGGAGCAAGTTTCCTCCACAAATGATCATCCATACATGATTCATTATGTGGAGCAAGTTTTCTCCACATATGATCATTCTAGACTCGACCCTCTATATGGAGCAAGTTTTCTCCACATACGATCTTTCCAAACATGATCTTTTATGAGAAGTAATGCTTCCTTCTCATAAGATCTTCTAATTTTCTTTTCCTTAAGGTTAGGTGTGAGTCACAGAGCTTCCTTTCCTTAAAATTAGAATCACTAATGATGGAGCATTCCCGTTGTGGCACCATCCTAGTTTCAAATTTAAATCTGATCCTTTAGGAGTAGGTGTGAGTCCCTGTGCTTCCTATCTCCTAGGATCTTGACTAACTAGTGGTAGATTTAAGCCTGTCGGGCCCCACTATAGTTCAGTCACTTTCTTTTCTGTAATGTTAGGTGTGAGTCCATGTGCTTCCTTTCCTTAGGATTAGATTCACTAGTGATGGATCATGCCCTCTATGGCACCATCCTTGTTTTAAATTTTCAAACTCGATCTTCTATGAGAAGCAATGCTTCCTTCTCACAAGATCATCCAATTTTCTCTTCCTTAAGGATAGATGTGAGTCATCATGCTTTTTCTCCGTAAGAATAGATTTAGAAGAGATGGAGCACGCCCTCTATGGCACCATCCTAGTTTTAAACTCCATATCCGATCTTTTGTGGGAAGCAATGCTTCCTTCCCACTGTATCATCCAATTTTCTCTTCTCCTTAAGGATAGATGTGAGTCATCGTGCTTTCTCTCCTTAGGATTAGATTCACAAGAGATGGAGCATGCCCTCTATGACACCATCCTAGTTTCAAACTCCAGATCTGATCTTTTGTGTGAAGCAATGCTTCCTTCCCACTAGATCATCCAATTTTCTCTTTTCCTTAAGGATAGATGTGAGTCATCGTGCTTTCTCTCCTTAGGATTAGATCTACTAGAGATGGAGCATGCCCTCTATGGCACCATCCTAGTTTTAAACTCTAGATCTTATCTTTTATGGGAAGCAATGCTTTCTTCCCACTAGATCATCTTATTTTCTCTTCTCCTTAAGGACAGATGTAAGTCATTGTGCTTTCTCTCCTTAGGATAAGATCTTTTATTGATGGAGCACGTCCTTTGTTGCACCATCCTAGAGGTTAGACTATCCCTTCCCTAAGAATCAAATTTTAAACTCAATCTTCCAAGGTTAGGCTTCCCTTCCTTTAGAATGAAAACCCATACTTGATCCTTTATAGTTTGAAATTTTTCCTTCATGTACGATCACCCAGGTTTCTTTTCCCCTGGGATAAACTTTTCATTCCCTTAGTATTAAAACTCTAGACTTGACCTTTAAATTTGGTCAACGCCAATATGTGTAATAGAACTTCATTCTATTACACATATTGGGGGTCCATTTGTTGACATCATTTTTGTATGAGGTCACTAGGGACCCACCCAGACTCTTGATTAATCCTAACCCCATATTACTTTAATCTCCAAACCAATTTAGATTCTAGGATCCTCCTATAATTTAGACATTAGGATAAATTTAGGTCCTAGGATCCTTCTACACTTCAAACCTTAGGATACATTCTAGAAACTAGGATCCTTCTAGATTTCAAACCTTAGGATCTATTCTAGATCCTAGGATCCTTCTAGACTCCAGACCCTAGGATCCACTCTAGACCCTAGGATTCTTCCATATTAATCCAGATCTTAGAACTTCTTATAATATAGAACCCTTCTAGACTTTAAACCTTAGGATCTACCTAGACCTTGGACCAATCTTGACCCGAGGTTCAATTCAGATCCTTAGTTAATCCTGATTCAAATAAATCAAGACCTTCGATCAATTCAAATCTTAAACCAATCTATACTTCAACCCATACTTTAATCCAGACTATCAAATTAAACCTCAATCTATTCAAAATTCAAATCTATATAGAGATCAAATCAATTCATACTTAGAATATATCTAGATTTTAAACCTGTCTAGATTCCTAGGTAATCCAATCTCTAGCTCAAATTCTAGTTGATCCAACCTTTTATCAAAATTTAATCCTATCCTATCACTTATGTTCTTCCCAAATAATCATAAATGATTTGAATAATTAAAATCTAATGATTCAAACTGAAAACTCAATTCAAATTAAAAAAAAAATTAAACTAAAATTTAAGGGTAAAAGGCTAAGTCCTGAAAGCCTTTTCCATTGAATTTTCAAATACTTCAAAACTCAGTCAAATGACTTCTAATTCAGAGTCTATCAATTGCATATTGATAGGATATGTCTCTAGAGGCAACCCACCAAATTTGAGCTCAGTCTGAAGTCTCTAATCCCAAAAATTAAATTGAAATCCAAAGGCTGTAAAACCTTCAAATATTTACAGCCTATGCCATTGAACTTGCCAATCAGTGGATATTGATCTTGGAGCTTTCTTTAAAGCCTCAAACTAATTCCAAACCCTTTATTATGACTTATTGAGCATTAAACTATATTTTGATGGACGTATTTTTACCCCTAGTTGCCTAGGGATAAAAATGACAAAAATGCCCCTTAAGGGCAATTTAGAAGTTTTCTCCAAACTTCAACTTGGCCTTTTCAAATCAAACCTCAAAACTTCTTCCAATGCATCATAATCATCATTAGGAGTGCAATGGACCCAAGCCCAGACCTTGGTCGAGCCTGGCTGACCTAGTCAACCTATGTTGACCAAAGTACCCCTTAAAGCTTTAAATGGGTTATTCCAACCCATTTGATCAAATATAATCCCTCAAGCTCTTAAAGCCACTTCAATTCATGATTCAAATATATTCAAACTTGTGAGGGGTTAAGTAATATATGATTTTGTCTTGATCAAACTATCAAGTATGGTCAAAACTTCTATGGTTTGGTCCTACCACCACATACACCTTATCAAACCTAACTTAAGCTTTAACCCAATCACATATCATGGCTCAAGTACATCTAAGTTCAATATGAGCTAAGTCATAGTCATGATTGGTTGGATCAAGTTAACTTATATTGACTTGGTCAAGCATCCTTCATACATGTGTATATATTCAAACCCATTGTAATTAAACCTTTCAAACCTCAAAGACCATTCAATCATATTCAAATGCATACTTCAAACATACCTAAACCTATCACGAGTCATATCATGGGGTTTTAATCAAGCTATGGTTGTTTGACCAAGTCAATTCTTTATGATTTGGTCAAACTTTCCTTTATGCATATGTATTATTCAACCCTTAAGTTTTTAGCTTCAAGCTCCTTTCAACCAGCTCAAACCTACTTCCTCCATGCCACCTCATTAGTCAAAGGCATAGTTGACTAGTCAAAGTAGTCAACAAAATCAAATTACATTCTTAGGTGGCTTTGCCACCTTGGCAAACCAAAGCCACCTGATAATCCTTGCTCTCATGCATTTTGGTGGCTGGAAGAGATACATGACAACAGCCTAGAGTTCATCTCATGAATTAATAAGCGCTAGCAATCATAGGTTAGGCTAGCCATGCTTTACTTAACTCAAATCCTTGGAATCTTCTCCAAACATCCAAAATGATCAATTCCAGCAAACTCTATCCCATCACAACTCTCCCTCAGCTTCTCCATCTAGAAATAAGGCCCCCACAACCATTGAAATAGATTGTTGAAAGCCTTGAGAGCTCAAATTGAGAAGAGAGAGAGAGAAGGAGAGAGAAAAGATAATTGCTACAGCATATTTCTTTCCAGCCATCCAAAGTTCTTGAGGCCTTGAGAGAAGTTGTAGAGGACGTTTGCAGCTTTCCAACAAGCCTAAGATCATCCAAATCCACCCGCCGGATTGTAAGATATCGTAACATTTTTCTAAAATTTTAATTTGAAACTTTAGAAAATCTACAACACATAAAGACTCCAAAATTCGTGTATTGGAAGATTTCATTTCCCTCTATATACATTTCAAATTTCAATAGATTTCGTTGAGTATTTTGGGAGATATGGGCGTTTGAAGTTTCCATTTGAAATGAACTGCAGAATTTTTGCAGATCTTGACCGTCCGATTGAAGATCGGACAGTCTAGATCAAGCCAGACCGCACGGTCTTCTCCCACAGGCTGAGCGCAGTTCTTCTACGGTCAAGGGCACCTACGTGGTGATATCCCGGCCGTTGGTTCATTCCACGGCTAGATTAGTGGTCTAACAAATTCAAAAAAATACCCAGATCTTCCAAAATTTACAGAAAATTGAATTGTCCACCAAATTAGACATATTTTGGCTCGTTGGAAACATAATTTAATTTAGTATTTATCAAAATTAATTGCACATTGTTTTGAGTTCTAGATTATGAGAAAATTAAGTTAATTTTAATATAGTTTATTTTAATTTTTTTGCAATCTAGGGATCAAATTAATACCAAATTTTGGTGGAATGTCCTTGAGAATCTTAGGCATATTTTGTGATTTTTCTAGGACCAGATGATCTTTAATTATTTGTCATGTGAATTTTTAAAATAACGGGTCCATTAAATTTCATGCCCATTTGAATAGTAGAGACACCTAAGAAAAATAACAAGGAAATGTATAGAACATTTAAAAAATTTCTAGGGAACTATACACATACCCAATAGGGGTGAAACTTAAACACAATAAGCCTAATGACATTTGGAACCATATATTTAAATGTGATTGAATTTGGAGATCATTAGGTCAAAAAAATAAACATGTCAAAATTAACCCCTTAATTAAGCCTTAAAACTTCTAGAAATTATAATAAATTAAATTTAAATCCAAAAATATAAATAATACCTCGAATTGACCAGAATTTCTAAAAACTATAATAAATCAAATTTAAATAAAAAAAATACACATAATACCTCTAAATGATCAAAATTCAAACCTTAATCAATGAAAAATAAAATCATTTTTAATTGACAGCAAGTCTGGACTTAATTTAATTTTAAGTGAAATTAAATATTTAATTAATTATAAATAATTTAAAATTCCAAAAAATTTCCAAAATGAACTTAATTAATTTTAAGTGGAATTGAATATTTAATTAATTTAATTAATTAAAAATAATTAAAAATTCTAGAAAATTTTCAAACACTTAGAAATCTCTCCTTAGGTTATTCCTGACCTTTGGATTTGATTTCAAGGAGTTTGGATTTCATTTGTAGCAAAATCATAAAAAGCCCCTTAATTAAACAATTTCATAAAAAGCCCTTTAATTAAATAATTTTAAAAATCAATAAACGCATCAAGTTTGAAAAATTATAACTAAATCTAGAAAACTCAAAATTAACCAAACACAAAGGCATTCAACTCATAATTAAATCTAATATTTATTAAAAATGACAAACTTTCAGAAATCTTTTAAATTTAAAAAGTCAACTTTTGGTCAAAACTTAAGTCAAAATCAAGTCAAAACTTCAAATCCACATAAATAAATATAGAAAAATTCAAATCTAGCAAACTTACAGTCTAACAACTCATCTTAAGGTCTAGCATTTTAATAAAATACTAAATTTCTATAATTCAAACTTAATTAAAAAGTTAATTTTTTGAACCCTTAATTAAATGATTAAAATAATCCAAAAAATTCTTAAAACTAAAAAATTATTTTTAAACTCCAGAAATATTTAATTAACCTTAAAACCAGCAATTTACCAACTTCAATTAAAATTTATTAACTTTCAAACCTTAATCAACTTAAACCACTTAATCATATCAGGGCCTATGAGGCTATTAAATTAGCCCCAAGGAATGTGAAATAAACTTCACGGCCTAGGTGATAAACAAAGATGGTAACCTATAACTCTTTAAAATATATTTTAAAATCAACGTTAAGCCATTAATATTTGAACTCAAATCTAAATATTACCTTAAGCCTTTCAACCAACCAGAACATCAATCAACTTCAATCAAATATCCTACTATGACATATCCAAATCACACATCCTACCTCACACCCTTTAGATGGTTTGCTAGGAAAACCAACTCTAGTCTTAGGCTAGGCCGGTGTTTACTTTTCTGCTGTGTGCCGAGTTTTCGAGTTTTCATTGCATGTTGTTTGCTAGCTTAGAATTGATGTATTTGTTTACTTACTTTATGCATTTTGTGGTTGATTGTACGTTAGATCTACCCTTAGGTTAGGGTCAATTTATACTAATTCAATCTTATGTAGGTGGCCATGCTTATACAGGGCATTGAAATTAAAGGGGGATTTAAATTAAAAAAAATATGTTATTATGCTTTGCATAGGTGCTTCAGAAGATGCTAAAGACCCCCTTTAAATTTAAAAGAGCATGGCCAAGTGTGGCTATAATTTGAGCAATTTAAATTTCATATATATGTCAACTGCTTGGGATTATATATATATATATATATAACTGCTGATTATTAGAATAATCCTGCAGGATCGAGTCTAGATTTTTCAATTTTGATTAATGTAAATTTAATTTAATTTGAGTTGTAATGTTAAGTGCTTTGAGAATTGGGATTATAAGCATCCAATTTGGGATCCAAAGAGGAAGGAACATCTCTTAGGGGAGAGTTCCTCTCCATTTGGAGATCCAAATTTAGATGAGCTTAAAATATCCAAAGAGGAAATATAACACCCCATTCAAGGGAGAGTTTTTTTTTTTCATTTGGATATTCGGACATGACGATCCAAGAAGCAGAAGAAGGGCAAAAAAGTGGATAACGAGAAGACCCATTCTCAAAGTCACTTGAGTCTTAGGATTAAAAATCTAGGTTGTTGTTAGTGGTGCCCGCCACTTTACTTTTTTGCAGACCCTAGTTTGTAATATTAAGTGGCACTTGACACATGGACATTCAATTTGAGCATTTAATTTAATTGATTTGTTTAATTGATTATTCAGTAGAACTACCTATTTTCTAGTCTTTTTACATGAATGCCGTATTTGTTTCAGCCTGGAAGTCGCTTGTAGGCTCATAAGGACCTGCTCAAAATTTTCTACTTTAATTAAAATTAAAAAATTTTAAGTCAACATAGAAACTCTAATGCTTTAAGAAGTAAGCCCGGAACCACCAGGAGTTCGCATGCATACTTATTGCATTTTTCTTTCATTTTGTTAGAAACTCTAATGCTTTAAATCAAACAAGGAGTAATACTCTACACTAGTATTGCCTGACTAGTACTCTATCCATTTGTCATATCTGGATCTTGTAGAACCAGAACCATAAAAAAGATTAAGGGGCTGTTTGGTTGCTTGAAAAAGAAATGCAGTGTAAAGTAAATGTAATGCATTCCGAATACTTTGAGCTTGTTAGGTTGTTTGCAAAACAAATGCAGGAGAATTATTTCCATTATTTGGTTAGGTATATCCAGAGTAAAATAAAATATTTTTTTTAATAATTTATTTTGGCATTAAACAAGTGTATTTATATTAATTAGTATTATTTAGTGTTATAAAAAAAAATCAGTTTATTCATTTATTGCATAATATTATTATAATTTTTTTATAAGATATAAAATTTTGTTATGTATAAATTTACTAGTGTACTGCAATAGATGAAAATATATATTTGTAATAGAGAAAAATTTTAATTATAAATTCTTTTAAAATTTAAAATTTTTATTTTTCAAATAATGTTTTTACAAAAAAATTACAGAAAACTAAATCTTCAAACCAATTTCATTGTTTAAATTAGCAATAAAAACAATTGTTTTCGATTAGCAATCAATAAATAACATGATTCTCAATCATAACATGTTTTAGCAAAGATTATTTTGATCATAGTCATTTAGCATTTTGGTTGTCTTTTTGTAAACTTTCTTGATGCCTCACCAATACAAAGAAAGAAAAACTGGCATACATAACCAAATTGGGTATTCAGTAGCTAAAAATAACTTCCATAATATTGCTCACTACCTCATAAAAGAAAGAAAATAGAGCCAAGATTTATAAAATAAAAAACCTAGCTTTGTGGCATGACCGAGAGAGAAATAAGCAAAAAAATTGATAGCTAACTTACAAAAGTATATGCTCGCAATTTTTTTTTTTTTGCCATAAGCCCATATCTTTTTGCTTTAGTCATGATGTTCTAGACATTTGCAATAGGTTGTATCTTGGTGGATGCTTTTTGCAATTGTAGGCTCTATTTGATATAGCTTTCTACAAGAAAAAAAATTCAATGTTCTGACTTCGGCAACATAGCATTTTGAGAACTATTCTCTCGTTAGCTTCCCAGAAAAAGTAAAGGCAATTTTCAGAAACTCCAGATACTAATGATCTTCAAGCTAATATTATATTTTGTTCTTTACCACACTATAGCTACATGTAATCTCAGAATAATTGTATCAGATGGAATGTGAATGGAAAATGATTCTCAGAGACTCCAAAGCTGTTTTGCCTGTTGCTTTAGTGACATTTGACTCAAGATACTCCAAATGATTCTCAGAATAATTCCACAGCCATAGTAATAACAAGAAGCCTTCAAATAATCAGAATTCAACTAGAAAGCTGGAAAAAAAAAAGCTCACATATTTGTCATAAAGGGTTTTCGATTTGTGGAATTGAGCGGTTGTGGGGCTCCAAGACATGTCCCGAACAGCTTGTTTGCTCCAGGAAACCTGGAAGTATAATGCTTCCAGCCCTAGCGCAGCACCAGAATAAATATAACTGGAAGCAAAGCACATTTCAGTTAAGCAAAAGAGGCATCCAGATGAGAAAATATATGGAATATGGGCTTTTCTTCTTCAATCGCCGGAGAAGCGGAGGACTGGAACCTCAGTCGATCGGACTGCCAAGGACAATAAATTAGGGTGCGAAGCAAGCAGTGCCGGCGACGATGATTCTAGGAAGCGAAAGTGTAATGAAAGCGTTCGACCTCCATTTTCCACCGAAATAGCGAGACAAGTCGGGTGGCAAGAAAAGCGCTTGAAATTATTTCGTGAGGTGGTCGTGGTGGCAAGAAAAGCGCTTGTAATTATTCTAGTTCGAAGGATTGACGGGATTTGGCCAAAGAATCGCGCGAAAGGGAGAAAGTTACCTTCAGAACTTGCGAGCTCCCGTCCGTCCTTCCAATGAAAATGTCGCAACTTCTGATCTGACAGGAAAAGGAAAAGTGGTCGAAGGAGCGAAGTCGAACGAGAACGAAGGAGCCAAAGAAGCCACTCGTGCAATCTTACACCTCCTGCGAAGCAATGAAGCCGAACAACAACGAAGATGAAATGCAGAGAATATAGAACCCGTTCAATTTGAGCGGGTTTCTATTTCTCCAAAATACCTCCGTGTGACTAGAACAATTATTACGCCCCAATACCATGCAAATACCGAGTTGTACCGAGTTTTTTTTAACTCGGTACAACTCGGTATTTGCTCGGTATTGCTAGGTATTTGCTCGGTATTGCTAGGTATTGGTTATTGCCGAGCAAAATCGACCAATACCTAGCAATACCGAGCAATATTGGGTCTGTTCCAGGTCGGGTTGTCGGGGCGCGCGGTAAATAATAAAAATGCGTGGCGCAATTCTACTAGCGGACGAACGTAGAGTTGCGTATGTTCACCGGACCAAATAAAAGTTCCCGTGTAATACACTGCTATTGCTTTGGAGGATTTTCTTTTGTTCCGCTTAAAATGAACCAAACAACCTAATTTAATAAATACCTGTAATTATTTTACTTTACCCACCTAATGCTGCATACCAAACAGCCCCTAAGAATACACAACTAAATCGACATGCATAAGAGACAAAGCAAAAATGAATATCTAAATACTACTCAAATCCATCTCACTCGACTATATATTATTTCTTATAGCTCTATTTTACAATAAGCCCCCAAAAACCACTGTTCTAATACTAAGCCCAATATGACTCATAGATAGAACATGTCATGTCATGTTGACTTGTGACAGATTGAGCCCAAAATTAAAGTTTTGAAAGATACTACAAAACTTCTAATTAACTTCCAATGAGAAAAAATATTATCTTTTATAAATTTATATTCTTTTCATCCATCATCAAAATATATTTACAATAAAATCTATATACACTATAATATAGGGCTACATATAATAATAGAATAATTAAATAAATAGCCATGGCTATACATAATCATAAAATATTAAAATAAAACACAGATAAATTAGAACCTGGGACTACGACTACTCAACCAACTCTAACTCTTTTCCCTTTCTTTGAACTAAAATAGAATGTATAATAGCTCAGCAGGTCATAATACTTATAGTTATCAGAAATCTAAATAATGCAGGAAAAGTAAATAGATATTGCTCCATATATCAGAATAGAAAATAACTAATTCCTCTCAGGTCGTTATATCTCCCATTAGAAATAGATATTATAATTTATTCCCTTATGAATCTTTGTGCTAACATATAAAAAATTATGCCCGTATGACTCCTAATGCTTAGCACATATCAGATATAAAGAAATTCATGCAGTTATGACTATGTGTGCATTCAACACCATAACTTCCAACATATATCAAATCTCCTCAAAATCACATATTTTAAATAAGTAAGTGTGTGCGTGTGCGTGTGTATGTATTATAGTAAAATAAATATAAATGTTGCGTCCTAGAAAATTCACGGCGGTAGAGAAATATAAAGATTAATGTCTTAGCTTTGTACGAAGATCCAGAACACAAGCAGATGAAAGAAATGATGGTGTAGCGTTCATAAGAGACACCAGAGTTTCTACGTGGAAACCCCTAAAAAGGAGGAAAAACCACGGGGCCTGGCCCAGTTTGAAGGAATCCAGTAATGCTTGCAATTGATTACAAATGAGGCCCATCCTTAGGAGGAAGGCCTTGGCTCGAAGTAACAAATATACATCATATAAAATGCATTTCATGGTAGAAGTTGGAAGAATCAATGTTGATATGTTTGTTTGGGATGGCAAAACCATAGTCGACGAGTGATGTAGATCGAAAGAACCATATTCGGCAGGTGACGGAGGTCGGAAGGATCGTAGTCTGTGAGCGACATAGATCAGAAGGACCGTTGTATTGCGACGGAGGTCGGGAGGATCGTAGTCATCGAGTGGCGGAGGTTGGAAGGACCGTTGTCGGCAGACAATGGAGGTCAGAAGGATCGTAGTCGGCGGGAGACAAATGTCGAGAGAACCGTAGTCGGCGGGCGACGAAGGTCGAGGGGACCATAGTTACCAGGAGATGAAGGTCGGGAGGACCATAGTCGGCGAGGAATGTAGTCGGCAGACGACGGAGGTCCGAAGGACCATAGTCTGCAAATGACGGAGATCGGAAGGGCCGTAGTTGGATGACAATGGTTGGGAGGACTGTAGTTGGCGGACTAGCGGAAGTCCTGCGGTGTTCGACAGACTGGCAGAATTCTGATGGCGGA
>NW_021320142.1:826854-916603 GCF_001605985.2 Dendrobium catenatum | reverse complement strand
CTGTCGCCCCTTTACCCACTGTAACCTCTACTCAGGAGGATAAGAGCCAGAAGTCAATAATGACAGCAGAGCTACCATCTCAGTCTGAGATCGAGTCAAGCAATAGCATCCCTTTCGTTGGTAAGAACAAGAGAAAGAACTACGTTCAAAGGATTATAAAGAAGGTTGTTAGGGCTAAAAAAAATTGTTGAGTCTAAAACCTTAAGGTAAGTCAAATCTGAGGCCAATCAAGAGTTTATTAATCCTTCCACATACCCCCCTTAATGGAAACCATTTCTAGCCTTCTCCTATTACTCAAATAAGGGAGGTTGTGAAAAGAGTAGCTTGATCTCCATCGAGTCCTTTGGACCATTGCACAGATAATAATTAATTAAACCAAAATTGAGTGTTCACTAGTAATAGGCCATAGGCCCCCAATTGAAGGTTATAACCCATCCACTCTATTAGAAGATATTAGGGTGCGTTACTATATGTGCCTCACTATATCATCTATAGAGGAGGTGTAGGAACTGCTTCGAGTGCCACTCTCATAATTACTAGGCCACTAGTAATGAAAGAGGGTAAATTAATTTAAGATTCTTTCAAATAGTTATACCATCAAAATTTAACTTTCAACGGGATCCTATCATGATAAATCTTTTCATTGTAATGATGCAGCACCTTCTTGAAATAGTGCAGATCCCATAAAATTCTCTTCCTCTAAAGAGATTATAGGAATTCAATTCCATATTGATAAGGGTCTTGCCACCTAGACTTGCAACCTTTAAGGAAAACTTACATATTTCTCAAAATGTACTGGTTCTAGATTTTTAAGATAGTTGATTCACCTTTTTAATGAAAATTGATCTTTATCTTAAATCTTAAGTTGGAGAGAGTTGTAGTTGACTCAACCAGATGTTTAAATGTCCCTCCCTCCCATCGCTTCTGTGGGTTGAATTAACTTTTGAATAAAAATCAGTATAAAATTAAGTTGACTTTAGAAATGAAAATTTTCTCAATCTTCTTGCAGTTTTCTATCTTAATAAGCATTTCACGCATGTTTAAAATCCATTCAAAGATTTTCTTAGTCAAGTTAATATTTTTGTCAGGAGATTGGGTCCTATCTTGAGGGTTATTCTTCCTTGTATAAGAGAAACAGTCTTTTTCTCTTATAATTGAGATATAATCCCAACAAAAAAAAATCTAGAATAATTAATTTAAAGGGTTTTTGAAGGAATTTAAGCCTCTTCTCAAAATCAATCAAAAAGTCAAAAGATGCGCAAAGTGTGCCAAAAAATTAAGAGATGCACAAAGTGCACAAAAAAAGTCAAAAGATGTGCAATGTGCGCTACCAATAAAAAGAAAGAGGATCCCTTTCTTTTAAATCCTTAAATCTCAAGAGACCATTCAATCTTTATTACTTGACTTTAAAAAATCTTGAATTCAGATTCTCTATCATGCATTCATTGTCTATAAGGTAGAAAATTCTCATACAAGAGAATTGAAAAGATCAAATTTCCCTATCCAACTTAAATCCTTTTGGAAATTGATTTTAATTCAAAATTCATACAAGAGAGACCTAGTTTAGTTTCTAGGAAACTTGGTCTGGGTCAACAAAACCTAAGTCCTTAAACCTTTTCAGGTTAATTTGAGTTACTCAACTTTTTATTGTACTTATGAATTTGTTCCCACGTGTCATTGCGATAGGGTCCAAATGGCTAGAGGAAACTTCCAATAAAATGAATGAATCTTGTACTCCTGATACAAAATAAAATCTTGTCCTTGAGGAATATGTGTTAGTCCTTGCACAATAAGCATCTTTTCCTTCAAGGCATTCTATATAAAATTATACTCTATTTTGGGTCCAAGATTAATCCCATTAGAGGAGTATTTTATAATGCTGGGAACATTTGTTCAAGTTTAAATCACGACTGAGTATAATGCCTGACTCCAATTAAAAGAGTTTGATGCATTACAGAGCTTCGTCTTTAAGGCTCACTAAAACTTAGAATCGTACAAAGCGTGACTGGTTTAATATCATAATAAGATATTATGACTTAGAACCTTCAAAGTAGGAGACTTGGTCTAGGTTCTTCGGATGCCTATCTTAGCCAATCGAGAGATTGGTGGAGAAGTTTGAACCAATGTAGTACTATCCTCTTATTGTAGAGACAATCTTTGAGAAAATTTCAATCATTAACTGATTAGCCCTAAAGGATGCCACCTTACATTATCAAATTTCAGGGTGGCTCTTCAGGAAGTACCATGCCAAATGAGTGTCAAACTTAAGATCTAATTCAAAATAAAATTCAATATTCAAATTCAAAATCAAATCAAACCTAAATTCAAAATCATTAAAAAAAAATCAAATCAAGTTTCAAATTCAAACATCCTCAAAGTCAAAATTAAATTAATTCAAATTAAAAAAATCATTCAAATCTCAGATTCTATAAGTCAGACTTGATCCTCTATGTAGAGCAAGTTTCTTCTACACATGATCATCTAGACTTAATCCTCTATGTGGAGCAAGTTTCCTCCACATATGATCATCCAAACTTGATCCTCTATGTGGAGTAAGTTTCCCGATCCTCTATGTGGAGCTAGTTTTCTCCATATATGATCATCCAAACCCGATCCTCTATGTGGAGCAAGTTTTCTCCACAAATGATCATCCAGACATGATCCTCTATGTCGAGCAAGTTTCCAACACATACGATCATTCCAGACTCGAACCTTTGTATGGAGAAAGTTTTCTCCACATACAATCATTCCAAACCTGATCTTTTATGAGAAGTAATGCTTCCTTCTCATAAGATCTTTTAGTTTTCTTTTCCTTAAGATTATGTGTTAGTCCTAGAGCTTCCTTTCCTTAGAATTAGAATCACTAGTGATGGAGCATTCCCGTTGTGGCACCATCCTAGTTTCAAATTTAAATTCGATCCTTTATGAGTAGGTGTGAGGCCCTATACTTCCTATCTCCTAGGATCTTGACTAACTAGTGGTAGATTTAACCCTATCGGGCCCTGCTATAGTTCAGTAACTTTCTTTTCCGTAAGGTTAGGTGTGAGTCCCTGTGCTTCCTTTCCTTAGGATTAGATTCACTAGTGATGGATCACGGCCTCTGTGGCACCACTATCAGACGATCTAGATCAAGCCAGACCTTGTGGTCTTCTCCCACAAACTGAGCATAGTTCTTCTGTGGTCAAGGCACCTACGTAGTGATATCCCGGCCGTTGGTTCATTCCACGGCCAGATCAGTGGTCTAACAAATTCAAAAAAAATCCATATCTTCCAAAATTCATAGAAAATTAAATTTTCCACCACAAGGGACATATTTAGGCTCATTGGAAAGCTAATTTAATTTAGTATTTATCAAAATTAATTGCACTTTGTTTTGAGTTCTGGATTGTGAGAAAAAAGAGTTAATTCAAATATAGTTTATTTTAATTTATTTGCAATCCAGGGATCAAATTAATACCAAATTTTAGTGGAATGTCCTTGAGCATCTTAAGCATATTTTGTGATTTTTCTAGGACAAGATGCTCTTTAATTATCTGTGATGTGAATTTTTAAAATAACGGGTCCATTTTGGACCCAAAAGTTTGAAAATTCATAACTCAGGTTTTCAATATTTTGCTGTAAAATTTCTATGGTGTGATTACATATAAGCCAGGGTTAGTAACATTAAATTACAAGCCCATTTGAATAGTAGAGACACCTAAGAAAAATAACTAAGGAAATGTATAGAACATTTAGAAAATTTCTAGGGAACTATACACATACCCAATAGAGGTGAAACTTAAATACAGTAAACCTAATGGCATTTAAAACCATAGGTTTAAATTTTATTGAATTTGGAGATCATTAGGTCAGAAAATTAAACATGTCAAAATTAACCACTTAATTAAGCCTTAAATTTTCTAAAAAATCAAATTTAAATAAAAATAATATAAATAATATCTTGAATTGACCAAAATTCAAACCTCAATGAATGAAAAATAAAATCACTTTGATTTGGTATCCAACCTAAACTTAATTTATTTTTAAGTGGAATTGAATATTTAATTAATTAAAAATAATTAAAAATTCAAAAAAAAATGTATACACTTGGAAATCTCTACTTAGGTCATTCCTGACCTTTGGAGTTGATTTCAAAGAGCTTGGATTTCATTTGGAGCAAAATCATAAAAAGCCCCTTAATTAAACAATTTAAATAATTCAATTTAACTAATTCAAGAAAACTCCAAATCAAGTAAACTCAAATGCATTGAACTCAAAATAAAATATAATATTTATTAAAATTTTCAAACATTAAAAAATAAGTAAAAGTAAAAAAAGTCAACTTTGGGTCAAACTTTAATTAAAAATCAAGTCAAAACTTTAAACCTTTATAATAAAATATAGAAAAATCAAAATCTAGCAAACTTAGTGTCTAACAAATCATCTTACGGTCTAATATTTTATAAAAATACAAACTTTCCAAAATTTAATCTTAATTAAAAATTCAATTTTTAACCCCTTAATTAAATGATTAAAATAATAAAAAGGTTCCAGAAACTCAAAAAATCATTTGAAAACTCTAGAAATCTTTAATTAACATTAAAAATAGCAATCAAACAACTTTAATTAAAATTTATTAACTTTTAAACCTTAATCAACTTAAGTCATTTAATTATATCGGGTACCACTAGGTAACCCAGGCCTGTGAGGCTATTAAATTAGCCCCAAGGAACGTGAAATAAACTTCATGTTCTCGGTGAGCAACAAAGGTGGTATCCAACAAATAATTAAAATCAATCTTAAAATCAATTTCAAATCATTAATACTTAAAACTTCAATTAAAAACATTTCCCTTAAGCCTTTCAACCAATCAAACCTTAAACAACTTTAACTAATTTCCCTACCTAGGACATATCCAAACCACACAGCCTTTGAACCCACTTTAGATGGTTTGCTTGGACAACCAACTCTAGTCTTAGGCTAGGCCGGTGTTTACTTTGCTGCTTAGTGTCAGGTTTTTGAGTTTTCACTGCATGCTGTTTACTAGCTTAGAATTGATGTGCTTAATTACTTACTTTTCTGCACTCTGTATTATGAGTAAATGAGCACTTAAATTTCAAATATTAACTAATTGAGATTGATTATAATTGCTTAAAATTATATATAAAATTATTGATTATTAGGATAACCCTGCAGGATCGAGTCTAGAATTTTATTTTTCAAATGTAATTTGATTATATTATGGTTGTAAATATTAAAAGTGACTTGAGAATGGAGTGTTAAAACATCCAATTTAGAATCCAAAGAGGAAGGGACATTCCTTAGGGGAGAGTCTCTCTCTATTTGGAGATCAAAATTCGGATGAGCATAAAATATCTAAAGAGGAAAGATAACACCCCATCCAAGGGGGAGTTTCTCTTCATTTGGATATCCAGACCCGATGATCCAAGAAGTAGCAGAAGGATGAAAAAGTGGATAACGAGAAGACCCATTCTCAAAGTCACTTGAGTCTTTGGATTAGAAATCCGGGTTGTTGTCAGTGTTGCCCGGCCACTTTATTTTTCTATAATTCTGGGATGTAATATTAAAAGGCACTTGCCTATGGACTTTCAATTTGAATATTAAATTAATTGATTTGATTAATGTTTGATGTTGATTGCGATATAGGATTACTTATTTTTTGTAGTTTTTTACGATTCATACATGTCAATTTTGATTTAACCTGTAACTCAAATATAGGCTCTTAAGAACTCCTTAAATTTTTTTTACCTAAATCAATTTAAAATTTTTTAAGTAAACATAGAAACTCTAACATTTTAAGAAGTAAGCCTTGGACCACTGGGAGTTCGCATACATATTTGTAGCACTTCTCTTTCCTTCGTTAGGCACCTCCCCTCCTATGGGTTTTGGCAGACCACCTAGCCTTTGAGGGTGCAGATCTGTCCAAGGGGAATCTGTGTATCTTTAGGATAAAACCTATTTTTAAGCCTTTTTAAAACTGCTTCATATTTGATTCAAGCATTTAATTGAGTCGATTTGCATGCATTGCATTAGTAATAAATTTAAAAGAGTCAAATCTTTAATTACATTTTTAGCTTAAGCATCAAACAGCCAATATAAGTTAAAGGGCCAATTAGGATCTGCCCTAGATGTTGGCCCTATTCTCAAAAACCTATCTTAAATAATATCCTTACCACTCAATATTAAAAGATCGGATTCATGATTTTAAAGCGCCTAGGTGGTTTAGCTGGCTCCCCAATCTAGGTCGGGGTAAGTCCAGATTTGCATTATATTAACTAAGTTTTGGTCACTAATTTTTAGTACCCACTTTAGACTTAGGTTCTGAGGCAAGCTCGGGCTATAAGCCCTCAACCTCCGGGAATTGAATCCCAAAATTTCTAATAAAATTGATCATTCAATTTAAAAATCTCTTTCAATTCAAATTTAAGCCCAACACTTTTGATAGACTGAGGTGTTTCTAATGTAATTCAGAATCTCAAAACACCTCCTACCTCTCTTCCTTTGACTCCAAAAATAAATGCTAAAATTTGACCCATTCCCATTTGAAAATTCCAACCCTTATCTTTGACATCAATCTTTGAAATCTTAAATAAATTTTTTACCACTATTTCAATAGAGAGTATTCGTAGGAAACTCTAATTTCCTATAATGTAATTAACTACGAGGGCTTACAATCGTAGGAGATTTAGAAACCCAGACCATATTTTTAAAATCAATTTATCAAAACCTTTAATTAATTATCTTTGGAAATTCAAACAAAAATTGTGATTATTATTATTGTATTAGAATAATAGGCAATGAGTGATATTTTCTTCTACCAGGGATACATATCATTCATTGTTGTGAATTCGAGTACAAAATTAATGATACTATATCCATATTATCATAGCTAAATATTTGATTGAACACCATTTTGATCCTTTAAGATCATATGTAGTTCTCTCCCAAATTTAGCTATGATATTTAGGATCAAATTTATAATCCTAAATCTAAACTCATTAAGGGATTTTATTTTCACCTTTCGAGGTGATATATTATCATTAATGGAAGTTTGATTTCAGAACTTAAATTCAAATTATTCCCAAAGAAAATTGATAATTTTCAAAACTACATTTTTCAATCAAATAAAAAATGGCGACTCCACTAGGGAATAATCTCTCTCTCCATCTTTAATAGCGGTATAAATTTTATTGCATCGGTAGTTTTGACTACCTTTCTTTCTGTTGGTCCCTTTTCCTATTTCTTTCTTGGGTGAGTGTGGCTAACATCTAAAAGAAAATACCTATCAAAGTCGGGCTTTGACATTTTTCCTTCAATTGGATTGGTAGAGCGAAAGAGTCAAGCCATACTTTATAAACCTTTTTGTAAGTGTTTTAAACTTGCATTCTCAAACAAATGTCAAGCATGTTAAGTTTCAAAAATTATAGAAAATCCTTTAATCTTAAAATCAAGGTTTCAATCCTCTAGTGGAAATTTGATACTTTTCAAATATCAAACAATCACATATTCTATCATTACATATCAAATTGTAATTCTTATAAATCAATATATGTGATAGGATACAAAACTCTTTTCCAAACTTGAATCTAAACTTCGATCTTCCTGACAAAGGCAGTCTTTGATATTTCATTCATGAATCATTCATCAGGTTGAAAGAGTCGAGTCAGCTCCTTAGAATTTTCCCCCAAATATTGTAAACCTTTATGTTGAATAAGAATTCAATATATTGAGTTTCAAAAATAATGGGAGATTCCAACAAAATTTCAAATGTTCAAATCCCTTTCAAAATCATTTGAATCCAAATCAATTGTCATTGTCATATGTCTTTATACAACACCCTCTTGTAATTTTACATGTGCAATGTAAATCACATTTTCTTCAAATTCAATTTCAAAATTGAAATTCCTCATGTCAAAATTGGGTTTAGTCATTTCACTCTCAAGTCACATGGAAGGATGAAAGAGTTAAACCTAATTCTAAAAAATTCTCATGTTAATTTTGTGAACACTCATGTTGAGTGAAAACTCAATATGTTGAGTTCTAAAATTTGAGAATAATCAATTAAGTTCAAAATTCAATCTCAGATTCAAAATCAACTAATTCAAATCTACATTTTAGAATTTCAAATCCTCTTCTCTTAAACATACTCAAAATCTAGGTTCTGACATTTCACTCCCAAACCACTCGATGGTGTGAAAGAATTAAGCCTATTTCTTAAGATCTTTAGGTTAATTTTGTAAACCTACACATTTGAGTGAAACTCAATGTGCCGAATTTCAAAATTTAAAGATGATTTATTCAATTTCAGCCTCAAATTTGAATTCAATCTCAATTTCAAACTTAAATCAAATTTCAACCTTAAATTTAAATTAATTTTAATTACAATTCCAAATTCTTTTTTTTAACCTTTAGTTCAAATTTCATTTTAAGCTCTTAAATTCAGGTCCAATTCTAATCTCCAACTCAAATTTGAGATTCGACATTTCACTTCAATTAAATTGATTGAATGAAAGAGTTGAGCCCAATCTTTGAGATTTTTCATGCCAATTTTGTAAACCTACATAATTAATTGAAACTCCACATGCTAGGTTTCAGAATTTACAGAAGATCTTTCAATCTCAATTTCAAAATTTTAACCCTTAGTCAATTCCAGGCTTCGACATTTTACTCCAAGTCAGTTGAGGGAGTGAAAGAGTCAAGCTCAACTCTTAAAGTCTCTTCCTCAACTTTGTAAACTCTCATATTAAATGAAAACTCATTATGTTGAGTTTCAAAGTTAAGAGAAAATCATTGAAGTTCAAAATTCAAAATCAATTTCAAAACAAACTAATTCAAGTCACTATTTCTATTCAAAAAAAAAAAAAACTTAAGCATACTCAAATGGCAGGGAAACTCATCTTCTCACTGAATAGAGATGTGCCTGTAGAAGAAATTCTCAATGGAAATTTAATTCAGTATGAGATGGAATTTCAAAACCTCAAGATTTCAGTTAACGGAGAAACACTTATTGATATGTCAGCCACAATACAAGGGAATTTCCCCTTTGTATAGATTACTTTAGGATAAAGAGTTCACTCCCCCATCTTTGAGATGGAGGTTGCTGTCGCCCCTTTACCCACTGTATCCTCTACTCAGGAGGATAAGAGCCAGAAGTTAATAATGTCAGCAGAGCTACCATCTCAGTCTGAGATCGAGTCAAGCAATAGCATCCCTTTCGTTGGTAAGAACAAGAGAAAGAACTACGTTCAAAGGATTATAAAGAAGGTTGTTAGGGCTAAAAAAAATTGTTGAGTCTAAAACCTTAAGGTAAGTCAAATCTGAGGCCAATCAAGAATTTATTAATCCTTCCACATACCCCCCTTAATGGAAAACATTTCTAGCCTTCTCCTATTACTCAAATCAGGGAGGTTGTGAGAAGAGTAGCATGATCTCCATCGAGCCCTTTGGACCATTGCACAGATAAGAATTAGTTAAACCAAAATTGAGTGTTCACTAGTAATAGGCCATAGGCCCCCAATTGAAAGTTATAACCCATCCACTCTATTAGAAGATATTAGGGTGCGTTACTATATGTGCCTCACTATATCATCTATAGAGGAGGTGTAGGAACTGCTTCGAGTGCCACTCTCATAATTACTAAGCCACTAGTAATGAAAGAGGGGAAATTAATTTAAGATTATTTCAAATAGTGATACCATCAAAATTTAACTTTCAACAGGATCCTATCATGATAAATCTTTTCATTGTAATGATGCAGCACCTTCTTGAAATAGTGCAGATCCCATAAAATTCTCTTCCTCTAAAGAGATTATAGGAATTCAATTCCATATTGATAAGGGTCTTGCCACCTAGACTTGCAACCTTTAAGGAAAACTTACATATTTCTCAAATGTATTGGTTCTAGATTTTTAAGATAGTTGATTCACCTTTTTAATGGAAATTGACCTTTATCTTAAATCTTAAGTAGGAGAGAGTTGTAGTTGACTCAACCAGATGTTTAAATGTCCCTCCCTCCCATCGCTTCTGTGGGTTGAATTAACTTTTGAATAAAAATCAGTATAAAATTAAGTTGACTTTAGAAATGAAAATTTTCTCAATCTTCTCATCTCGTATAAAGATCTAAATTATACGTATAAATGTAATTTTGTACTATATGAAATATTTTGAGTTATAAATTTGAATATATTCTTTGAATTTTTCAATCTTTTTCATCTCCAGCCCCTTTCAGTTCTCGTGTTTGAACTTCTTTTTCTCAAATGGCTAGCAATAGCAACAGATCTTGACCTTCCAAGGGTGGTTCATCTCATTCTGAACTAGATGACAACTTTCTATCTAGGGAGAGCGAGAAACCCTTTGATAGGTTTGTTCAGGCTAAGATTACCCCTTCTCGTCTTCTAATTCAAGAAGACATTAGTTTTCAAATCATGCCTCTTTTCAACTCAACTATATTCTCTTTCATTTTCACCTTAATCTATGCATACCATTATGAGACTTTTACTATTTTCTTGCCAATATGAGAATGCAAGAAAACAACATGATAATTTTCTCATATGTTTTTCATCAACGTGTTGAAATTACCAACGAAGATTTGGGGACTTTGCTGCACCTTAGGACTGAAGGGATTAGGGCTCATTCAATGACATCTATAAGTGATTTTAATTGGAGCATTGTTAATCAAACTCTTAGGGGAACAACTTCAATCTCTCATGTACCCCTAGTTTCAACTTTAAATTAAAATGTTAGGATCATCCAGCATATCTTAAGGATATCTATCATTCCTAAAGATGGTGATCATCTCAATATCACTCCTTTGTTGAGTATTATCACATATTATATCTTGTCTAACACTCCATTTGACGAAGCCCAATTGATTATGAATTGCATCCATGATCTATATGACATTAGACTCCCAACTACCAGAATAAAGAAGAATGTAGTTCAAGGACACCTGGTTGCCTATGTTCTTGAAAATAAATACAACCTCATTCATCCTGATCCCCCAAATAACATACATGTATATTTCAATAATGCCTCATTTCGAATTCTTTCTCACCTGGATCAAGGAGATGAAGGGGAATAATTTGATATAGGAGGACATGCACCTACACCTGCTCCTACTCCTGGACATGATCAACAGTTCTATCAATACATGATAAAGAGATTTGATTGCCTCAAATCTCATATAAATCAACATTTTGATCAAGTTCAGACACATCTGGATTAGCAGGATTACATAAATAATGAAGATATTGGCTGGGTTAGAGGACAATTCGATTTTCTCAACACTCAAGTAGCTACCATCAATAAGTACTTCACATAATTCAGACCTCCACAGCCTCCTCTAGATTAAGGCCCTCCAAATTATTAGTTTAGTTGTAGTTTATTGTATATTTTTCTTTTAGATTTTATAATTCTTTTTTAGTTGTTATCAGTTATTATCTTGGTTTTTAATTGGTTTAGTTTTTAAGTGTGTTGTATTTTTTCTTTTTTTTTAATTTATGTTACTAAAAAAAATTTATGTATGTTATTACTGATTTTTTATTTTTTTTCCTAGAAATGTCAATTAATGAGTTAATACTGGAAAATCTAATATGTGCTCTTAAATAATTAAAATTTTATAGTTTTTGCATCACAAACTAATTTCCTTAATAAAATTTTGTCTTTACTGTGACTATAAATCAAATTATAATAAGATCTAGATAAGGAGATCTTTTTTGATGTTCTGATAAGACATTTGTCTCATAGTTATAATTATTGTAAAATGGTATCTTCTTTTCTTTTATTTTCTTGTTCAATGTCTTATATTTATTATTATCTATAGGATTTTGTTTTGTGGTTTATTTTTTCCTTACAAGTGAAATTTTCTTTCTTTTATTTAGAAAATACTCACACAAGATAAGATTTACTAATTTAGGTTAAGGAAAGAATAGAATGTCACAAGACGCACAAAGAGCACCAAATTTGAAAAGAGACACAAAATGAGCCCACCTTGAAAATAGGCGTAATGATCGCCAAATAAAATTCAAAATTAAAAGATGCGCAGTAATCATCAAAATTGAAAAGAAATATAAAATGAGCCCACACTATATTTAGTTATTTCATCTATATCTTTAATTATTAGAAAAAACTATACAGTTAATAATAAACTTTAACTATTGAATTTGAATCTATGTGGTTTTTGTTTAATTTTTGCGATAATTATTTCATGTGTTTTCTAAAAATAGTGGCCTAAAACTATCACCCCTATCCTATGCTTTAAATTTTCTCTTAAGAGTGACTATTATGAGTATGTTTGAGAGAGATTTTGAGATTGGAGAGTGAGAGATCTAGTGAGAGGAAATTGTGAGGGATTCACAAGGTTTCCCAGAGGGTGGATCTCTTTGTTTTTCTTCTAATTTCTTCCCAACTTCTTTAGAGTCTCTTGAGAGAAGATCTTGAAGACCTGATCAAGGTTCTCTACCTTTACTAGGATGGTGAAAAAAATGTGATGGTTCTCTGTCTTCACCAGGATGGTGAAAAAGGATGCTTGGTTTTCTGAATTCACCAGTTGGGAGGACGTTTAGGTACATTGCATTCACCAAGTGGGTGAAAAAGGATGAGAATGTATGCTGCCATCACTTGGAGAGTATAAAAGGTGACAGTTCTATATCGTACCAGGTTTTTGGAAGAGAGTTTGTAATGGCTTCTCCGCCTTGCTTTGGGGTCAAAATGAGAGTCCCTTTTTATTAGTGCAATACTTGGAGAAGGAGTCTCTAGGGAGTAAACCTAATGACATTTGAAACCATAGGTTTAAATTTGAAGATTATTAGGTCAGAAAATTAAACATGTCAAAATTAACCCCTTAATTAAGCATTAAAACTTCTAAAAATTATAATAAATCAAATTTAAATCTAAAAAATATAAATAATACCTTAAATTGACCAGAATTCAAACCTTAATCAAAGAAAAATAAAATCACATTGATTTGACAGCAAACTCAAACTTAATTACTTTTAAGTGAAATTGAATATTTAATTAATTTAATTAATTAAAAACAATAAAAAAATTCCAAAAAAATTTCAAACACTTGGAAATCTTTCCTTAGGTCATTTGTGACCTTTGGAGTTGATTTCAAGGAGTTTGGATTTCATTTGGAGAAAAATCATAAAAAGCCCCTTAATTAAACAATTTAAATAATTCAAATAAATCCCAAAACTTTACAAAATCATAACTAATTTGAGAAAAATCCAAATCAAGTAAACTCAAAGGCATTAAACTCAAAATAAAATATAATATTTATTAAAATTTTCAAACCTTCAAAAATAAGCAAAAGTAAAAAAAGTAAACTTTTTGTCAATCTTTAATTAAAAATTAAGTCAAAACTTTAAACCTTCATAATAAAATATAAAAGAAATCAAAATCCAGTAAACTTAGTGTCTAACAAATCATCTTAAGGTCTAATATTTTATTAAAATACAAACTTTTTAAAATTTAAGCTTAATTAAAAAGTTAATTTTTAACCCCTTAATTAAATGATTAAAATAATAAAAAAAGTTCCAAAAACTCAAAAATCACTTGAAACCTCCTTAAATAATTAATTAACATTAAAACCATCAATTAAACAACTTTAATTAAAATTTATTAACTTTTAAACCTTAATCAACTTAAGTCATTTAATTATACCATGTACCACTAGGTAACCCTGGCCTACGAGGCTATTAAATTAGCCCCATGGAAGGTGAAATAAACTTCACGGCCTTAGTGAGCAACAAAGGTGGTATCCAATAAATAATTAAAATCAATCTTAAAATCATTTTCAAATCATTAATATTTAAACTTTAATTAAAAACATTTCCAATAAGCCTTTCAACCAATCAAACCTTAAAAACCTTTAACTAATTGCCCTACCTAGGACATATCCAAACTACACAGCCTTTGCACACTTTAGATGGTTTGCAAGGACAACCAAATCTAGTATCAGGCTAGGCCGGTGTTTACTTTTTTTGCTGTGTGACGGGTTTTCGAGTTTTCACAACATGTTGTTTGTTAGCTTAGAATTGATGTGTTTGTTTACTTACTTTTATGCACTCTTTGTTATGAGTAATTGATCACTTTAAATTTCAAATTTTAACTGCTTGAGATTTATTATAACTGCTTAGAATTATATATAAAAATGCTGATTATTAGGATAACCCTGCAGGATCGAGTCTAAAATTTTATTTTTCAAATGTAATTTGATTATATTATGGTTGTAAATATTAAAAGTGACTTGAGAATGGGATGTTAAAACATCTAAATTTGAATCCAAAGAGGAAGGGACATCCCTTAGGGGAGAGTCCCTCTCTATTTGGAGATCCAAATTCGGATGAGCTTAAAATATCCAAAGAGAAAAGATAACACCCCACCCAAGGGGGAGTTTCCCTTCATGTAGATATCAAGACCCGACGATACAAGAAGCATCAGAAGGATGAAAAAGTGGATAACCAGAAGACCCAATCTCAAAGTCACTCAAGTTTTTGGATTATAAATCCGGGTTGTTGTCAGTGGTGCCCGACCACTTTACTTTTCTGCAATTCTGGGATGTAATATTAAAAGACACTTGCCTATGGACTTTCAGTTTGAATATTAATTTAATTGATTTGATTAATGTTTTGATTTTGATTGGGATGTATGATTGCTTGCTTTTTTTAGTTTTTTGGTGATTCTTGCATGTCAATTTTGATTTAGCCTGGAACTCGATTATAGGGTCTTAAGGACTTCTTAAAATTTTTCTACCTAAATCATATGAAAATTTTTTAAGTCAACATAGAAACTCTAACATTTTAAGAAGTAAGTCCAGGACCACCGGGAGTTTGCATACATATTTGTTGCACTTCTCTTTCCTTTGTTAGGCTCCACCCCACCTGCGGGTTTTGGCAGACCACCTGGCCTATGTGGGTACAGATCTGTCAAGGGGAATTTGTGCATCTTTAGGATAAAACCTATTTTTAAACCTTTTTTAAATCTGCTTCATATTTGATTCAAGCATTTAATTGAGTCAATTTGCATGCATTGCATTAGTAATAAACTTAAAAGAGTCTAATCTTTAATTATATTTTTAGCTTAAGCATCAAACACCCAATATTAGTTAAAGTGCCAATTAGGATCTACTCTAGATGTCGGCCCTATTCTCAATATCCTATCTTAAATAACATCCTTACCACTCAATTTTAAAGCACCTAGGTGGTTTAGCTGGCTCCCTAATTAAGGTCGGGGTAAGTCCAGATTTGCATTACATCAGCTAGGTTTGGGTCACTAATTTTTAGTACCCACTTTAGACTTGGGTTCTGAGGCAAGCTCAGGCTATAAGCCCTCAACCTCCAAGAATTGAATCCCAAATTTCTAATAAAATTGATCATTCAAAATAAAAATCTCTTTCAATTCAATTTAAGCCCAACACTTTTGATATGTAGAGATGAAATTGAGGCTGGGTTGTGATCTGTGTAGTTTTGTTATATCGTAGAATACGAACGTTGACCGTACAGTACGATGAAAAAAAAAATATATCATTTTTTTTTTATTTTTGTGTGATGAGTGTGCGATGACTAGGAAACACCTTAGATAAAACAAATTATTATTTTTTATTTGTTTTAATTTTATTTTATTTTGTTTTTTTATTAAGCATTATTATCTATGACACCAAGTCTTGTCCTTAAAGTGCTAAAGGTGTCATAGGCCAGTAGTTTCATGAAAATGTCTGCCAATTGATCTCCTGTAGCTATGTGATGTAATTCTATTTCCTTTAGCTACATGATCTCTTATGAAGTGATATCTAATGTCTAAGTATTTTGTTCTAGAGTGTTGAATTGGATTTTCAGAAATGCAGATTACACTCATGTTGTCGCACATGATTGGGATGGTTCCTATGGGTAATCCAAGATCAAGAAGTTGTTATTTTAACCATATTACTTATACAGCACAACTTCCTATTGCAATATATTCTGCCTCTGCTGTGGATAGGGCTACCAAATTTTGCTTCCTACTGGACCAAGAAATTAAAGATTTTCATATGAATTGGCAAGTGCTAGAGGTGCTTTTTCTATCTACCCTACATCCTACAAAATTCAAATTTGAGTACCTTAAGATTTCAAAATAAGTGTTGTGCCTAGGATATCAAATTCCTAAGTTTGGGGTGCCTAGTAAATATATAAGGATTCTCTTGACCGCATTTAAGTGAGACTCTTTAAGATCAGCTTAAAATGGGCACAGAGGAAAACACTAAATTTTATGCCCGATCTACTGGCAGTTAAGTAGACGAGATATCTGAACATTCCTCTATATTATTTTTTGGTCTACTAATTTTCTATTTGAATCTTTGTCTAATTGAATTATAAAGCTCATTGCGGTGTTCATGGGCTTTGCACTATCTATTTCATATTTTTTCAGAATATCCTTAATGTATTTCGTTTGGCTAAGAAATGCTTCGCTTTTCATTTATTTTGCACTAAAGTTAAGAAAGTAATTAAGCTCTCCCATCATGCTCATTTCGAACTCATTACTCATTATTTTTAGAATTCACCACATAAATTTTTATCTGAAGATCTAAATAGAATGTCATCCACATAAATCTGAATAAAGAGAATTTTATCTTTAACCTTTTATAAAATGAGATTTGTATCCACACTACTCTTAACAAATCCTTTATCCAGTAAGAATGAGCTAAGTCTTTCGTACTAGGCTCTAGGTGCTTGCTTTAACCCATACAGTGCCTTTTTTAATTTGAATACATGGTTTGGAAATTGTTAACTTTCAAATCTGGGGGATTGCTCAACATAAACATCCTCTTTGATTACCCCATTAAGAAAAGCACTTTTTACATCCCTTTGATATAGTTTAAAACTTTTGAAGTAATCAAAGGCTAAGAATACCCTTATGGCTTCTAGTCTAGCTATTGGGAAAAATGTTTCTTCATTGTCTATGCTTTTAATCTGGTTATACCCCTTAACTACTAGTCTGGCCTTATTTCTTACTATGGTTCTTGAGTCACTCAGCTTATTTTTAAAGACCCATTTTATTTCAACTACACTATGCTCTTTATGTCTCTTGACTAATTCCTAAACATCATTCCTACTGAATTAGTTTAATTCTTCTTGCATTGCTAGGTTCCAGAATTCATCTCCTAAAGCTTGATCTATATTTATGGGTTCTATCATACAGATGAATGCAGAATGACTAACTTTCCTTCATAAGTTAGTACCTAGTTCTCACACCTTCTCATGGGTCTCCTAAAAATAATTTTTTAGGATGACTAGAAGAATATCTGCATTCTCTAGGAAAGCCTTCCTGAGGTTCTACCATTTCTCCTATGATCATAGTTTCTACTCCCTAAATTTCCTCTACTTCATCTTTTTCATATTTAGATTCAACGGCCTTATCTGATTCATCAAACACTACATGGGTGGACTCTTCTACTACTAGGGTTCTCTTATTGAAGATTCTATAGGCCTTACCTGTAAATGAGTAACCTAAGAAGACAACCTGATTAGACTTGGGATCAAATATTCCTAAGGGAAGTTTGTCATTAATTAGGATAAAGCACTTGCAACTAAAGACATGTAAGTGTAAAAAATTTGACGTTTGACCTTGAAGGAGTTCATAAGGAGTTTTATTCATCTTCGATCTAATGTTCACCCAAGACATAACACGCAGTATTTGTTGCGGATCAATGGTTTATGATTTTGATGATAGCAAACATTTTTATTTCTCAACGACTACCTTATGTACTGACATTTCAGGTTCACATGATCGGACTGCAATTTAGAATCAGCTCAAGATTGGGTAGACTAGGTCTGAGTCAGTTTGTACACTTTTTCCTTTCTTGAGTCTATTATATTTGTTATGGCTCATGATGCTTTGTAACGTATAAGAGTTTATGACTGTTCCATAGAGTTTACTATTTTTCGTAACATCGTCCTGGACGATATTTATATTGGTCAGGATGATCTGTTCAAAAGCAGAAACCCTAATTAAGGCATCCCCATTAAAGCATCCATCATTATGCAAAACACATCGTCCTTGACCATTTTGTATCAGCTAGGATGATAGGCTAAATTCAAAAAGATTCTGCCGACAGATCTATTTAGAAATTTCTTATTTTTGGACATCGGCCTGGTGGATCGGCCTGGACTATAAAATATCGGCCTGGATGATCCATGACAATTTTTCCATAATTTCTCTGGCAATTTTGGAAAGCAATTAATGGTGATTTCGTCTGGGCCAATCGCAAGATTGTTCGGGCCGATTAGACATCAGCCAGCTTCATTTTAGGGTGATATTCAGGATGATTTTCCTCATATTTAAACTAATCAGCCAGGACGATATGTCTATCGTCCTGGACGATAAAGTCTGCAACTTGCATTAATGAGCTCATTTTTAGCTCTTCTATTTAAGCTATGACATGACACTTTGTAAGTGTCTTTGGCAACTTTAAGATTGTGTTTGTTTTAAATACTGATTCACCTCTCTATCTCATTATTAGCCTTGGGCCAGTTCATAAGGGCTTAACATCCCTAACAAACTTTCTAGTGCCATCAGAGCACTTTCAAGTGGTATCAGAGCGAGATTCATAAAATAAGTTTTTAAAAGCTTTTGAATTTTTCGAGCCATGGCTAATCGTAATGTTGCGGAAGGTTATTTTCTCACCAGACCTCCTTTATTTGAAAATATTCCATTTAATTTTTGGAAAATTTGCATGTCTATTTTTTTGCAATCAATTGATTTTTCGCATGTGGAATTTGATTTTAACTGGTTATTCATCACCATCGCGTATTGTTAATGGAGTTAAAATTGATATTCCTTTTAATCAATGGAATAGGGAAGAACAAGTAAATGCTAAATTGAATGCAAAATCTTTAAACTGTTTTTTCTGTGCTTTAAATTCTGAAGATTTTATGTTAGTATCCACGTTCACTACTGGTTAGGAAGTTTGGGATAAACTACACACCATATACGAAGGCACTAGTGAAATCAAGCAATCCAAGTTGAATATGTTAATGCATGATTTTAAACTATTTTCCATGAAACCTTTTGAAATGATCTTAGACATGTATACCAGGTTCATTCAAATTGTAACATCATTGCAAGCCTTAGGAAAAGAATTTTCAAATTTTGAAAAAGTTAACAAAATTCTTCGCTGTCTACTGGATAAGTTCAATGCTAAAGTAGTTGCTATCTATGAATCAAAAAATTTGAATGAATATTCTATTGATAATTTGATTGGCTCACTCATTGCCTACGAGCAAAGTTTGGGTCAAAGACTTTTGGATGCAGGTGAAATGATTGTTCTAAAAGCTGAAGATACAGAAAGAGATAATTTAGTTGGTGATGAATGCAATGACTTATCAAGCAAATCACAAAGCTCACCAAAGCATAAGCAAAAGTGGAAAAAAGGTAGAAATAGTAAGGATGTTCATATTTCTTCTAACGTTATTTGCTTTCGATGTAGGAAACCTAGACATATGAAAAATCAGTGCCCTAATTTAAAAATTCTTCCTACGAAAGGAAAGGGCAAGGCGAAGCAAAATTTAAACTGGGGAAATAATGAAAGGCAAAAAATCTCATGGGCAGATCTAGTTTCCGAAGCATCGGAACAGGAGAGAGAAAATGGTTAAAAGCCTTTCGTGTTTTTGTGTTGTGTTTTTGTGCTTTTCTTTTTTAATTTTTTGTTTTGTTTATTCTTTGAATTTTTTTTTTTCATGAAAATTTTTCTCTCATCAACACACACATTCACTTTTTTAAAAATGAAAAACCTACTTCCTATTTTTTTCTTGAAATCTTTGGTAAGTTGTGTTTGACTTCTCTAAAATAGTCAAAGGAAGGAAACTCATATTTTTTACTCTCAATCTTTATTTCCTAAAAGAGGTTATTCTACTTTTGATTTAAAATCTTTTTCATCTTTAAAATTAGTCTTTGAAACTAAATTTTTTATCTTCCTACATTTTATTTATCGCATAGGAATCTTTTGCAAGTTGTTGAACCTAACTCATAATTTTCTTAATCAAGAATTTGCTTTATTAATAAGATGGGTTTATTTTTGTTTTTAAGACTTCAAAAAGGTAGTATATTTAAAAAAAAAATTGTCCAATGATGCCAAAAATAAAAGATGCGCAATGACGCCAAATTAAAAAATATACACAAAAGTGTATCAAAAATCAAAAGATATGCAGTGCGCCAACCAATCGTCAAGAGGTGTAAAATGAGCCCACAAAGTTTAATGCTTACCATTCATGTACTTCTTAAAGGCTTAAGAAAATCCTTGATACTTTCGATACTTGATTTTGAAAAACATGATTCCTTATTCAACTATTCGTGCATTAATCTTCTATTAGATATATTTTATGAACGGAGTTTTAAAAAATTACTATTTCTTTCTCTAATTTTTCTTATGATTTAGATATTGAATTAAAAAGTTTTTTAGCCTTTTTAAAGAACTTGAGTTTAGATTATCAAATTCTGAATTTCTAACCTTTTTGGGTTATGCGTTGTCAAACCAATTCTACTAAGTTTTTGATTAAAACATAGAGGTAACTTTCTCATTTTAAGAATATTTGTTTTTCACAAGATGAGGGAATGTTTTTTTTGTCTTTTGGTCATTTTATTTTTGTTTGTGCCTCCTATCTTTTTGATAATGTCAAAGGGGGAGAATATATTGTTGAATTTTTGTACTGTTATCGTGTTTGTATCTTGTTTTCAAAAAATTAAAAACAACAAAAATATTTTCATCTCCCCTATTTTTAAAAGTGTTATTCTAGTAAGGGAGAGATTAGGAGAAAATATTACTTTTTTGAAAATTCAAATTGAATTGTTTGCCATCATCAAAAAGGGGGAGATTGTTGCAGATCAATGGTTTATGATTTTGATGATAGAAAACATTTTTATTTCTCTACGACTGCCTTATATACTGATATTTCAGGTTCACATGATCGGACTACAATTTGGAATCAGCTCAAGATTGTGTAGACTAGGTCTGAGTCAGTTTGTACACTTTTTCCTTTCTTGAGTCTATTGTATTTATTGTGGCTCCTGTTGCTTTGTAACGTATAAGAGTTTCTAACTATTCCCTAGAGTTTACTATTTTTGGTAACATCATCCTGGACGATATTTATATCGGCCGAGATGATCTGTTCAAAAGTATAAACCCTAATTAGGGCATCATCATTAAAGCAGCCGCCATTATACAAAATACATCATCCTGGACAATTTTGTATCGGCCAGGATGATAGGCAAAATTCAGAAAGTTTCTACAGACAGATCTATTTAGGAATTTCTTATTTTTGGATATCGGCCTGGTGGATCCGCCTGGACTATAAAATATCGACCAGGATGATCCAGGACAATTTTTCTAAAATTTCTCTGGCAATTTTGGAAAGCAATTAATGGTGATTTCGTCTGGGCCGATTAGACATCGGCCAGCTTCATTTCAGGGCGATATTTGGATGATTTTCCTCATATTTAAACTATTCGGCCAGGACGATATGTCTATCATCCTGGATGGTAAAGTCGGCAACTTATATTAATGAGCTCGTTTTTAACTCTTCTATTTAAGCTATGACATGACACTTTGTAAGTATCTTTGGTAGCCATTGTAGCTTCGTTCTTGTGGAGGAAACTTGAAGAGAAAACTTGAAAGGGAGTGAGGAACGGGTGAATTCTGAGAGAGGGAGAAGATCCTATGAGGGGGGACTCAAGGGAGTGTGGAGGGGGATTCCACACAGTTGCTCCGGCAGGCTTTCACCTTAATACCGTCGGATTCAAGGCTTGTCTCGATGGAAGTTCACCAAAGAAGAAGATCTCTTTGGTGTCAAAGGACTCGGTGACTCCACCGCACTGGGGAAGGTGGAAGTGATTTTGTAAGGGCTTCTCCGCCTAGCTGTGGGGGCTAAAGGAGAGACACTTGTTTTAGTGCAATACTTGGAGGGTGCTTCCAAGGAGTGGACATAAGTCATGGTTTGACCGAACCACTATAAATCCGGTGTGTTCTTTCTTATTATTTGCTTCCGTATTTAATTTCCACATCATTGGTTTTTATTGTGGTGAATCTTGTTTTTGGATTTAAGATTGTGTTTGTTTTAAATACTGATTCACCTCTCTATCTCATTATTAGCCTTGAGCCAGTTCATAAGGGATTAACATCCCTAACGAACATTTTAGTGCCATCAGATCACTTTCAGTATTTACCGCTTATGTCTAAAAACATTTCGGAAGGGTGTACTCAGCTAACATTGCCCTAGCAGCTTCTACCAAGGTTCTATTCTTTCTTTTTGCTATTCCATTTTGCTGAGGAGTTCTAGGGGCTGAGAAATTATACTTTATTCCTATCTTTTGACAAAATGATTTAAAGTTTTCATTTTGAAACTCCCCACCATGATCACTATGGATTATTGTGATTTCACATCCTAATTTTTGTTGAATCCAAGTGGAGAAAATCTTAAATTCCTCAAATGACTAATTCTTGTGTACTAGAAATCTTACCTAAGTGAATCTAGTGAAGTCGCCTATAATTACAAATCCATAATTTTTCCCACCTAGGCTAACTGTGCTAACGGGTCCAAATAAGTTCATGTGAAAGATTTCTATTGGCCTAGAAGTGATCACATCATTGATTGAATGAAAAGGAGAATTTTATTTATTTTCCTAGTTGGCAGGCATCGCATAGATGGTCCTAAATGAAGTCTAACTTAGGTACACCTCTAACTAGGTCTTTCTAAGTGATATTTCTATGTGTTTTTATATTAGCATGGCATAGTCTCCTATGCTATAGCCATGAGTCATCTATTATTATTTTTAAGCTTTTGAATTTTTAATGCAATCAAGATCTAACATGTAAACATTATTAATTCATTTTCCTTCTAAAACAAGTTTGTTAGAAAGAAAATTTATGTCAAAACCTTTGTCACGCAATTGACTAATTCTTTAAAGCATAAACTAATAAAACATTCTCAATTAAAAAATTCTTTGCATTTCCAATAATACCTAAGCCCACCACTTTCTGGTGTTGTTGTCTCCCAATATTACTTTGCCTTTGATCCTGGTCTCATGTATAATGAACTTCTTCATGACTCCAGTTATATGTCTTGAGTAGCCACTGTCCATGTACCACATGCTCTCACTAAGTCTTTTGTGAGAGCACCCCTACAAAGTCATTCAAGGGTTAGATTCAGGAACCAAAGTGAGTTTGGGTTCCTTTTTATGCTTGCATGAATGAGATGTATGCATGCTATACTATGATGAATATAATTTAGGTCTCTATACTAGGTTTGTCGTACAGTGAATCGTGCAAAAGCTGGCGGTGTGACCTAGCATGCCACAAGAGAAGCACCTAAAACTGGGAATGGGTTCACTAACCTATGTGGGTGGTGATGCCTCTTCCCAAAGTTGTATGATACATGCAATGTCAGGGGTTTTCTTGGTTGGGATAATGTTGATGATGTCTTATCTTTTTTAAGTGCTATAATTTTTCCTTTAAATGTGTTATTTTGATATTCTAATCCTGCAACTTCCCATTTTAAAAGATGTTCATTGTGATCTAACTTCAACGCAAGTTTCTCAAGTTTTTCAAACTCCTTTTCTAATTCAATATGTGTTATTCTCAAGGATTCATGTGTGTTAGTTAATTCAACATGCCTCTTATTTAATGCATCAAACTCATCAAAAAGGGTCACATGATCTCTTTCTAAATTAAAATATTCTTTAACTAAGTTAGCATGCTATGTTTGTAAAGTACTAAAATAAATATTTAGTCTAGCATGCCTTTTTTTAATTTTTTATATGAGTCATGTATTTTCTCAGAAATAAGCAACAAATCTTCATATGAAAGTTGATATACCTCATCTTGATCCGATTGATCAAGATTATCGTTAGCCATTATACACAAATTTGTGACATCCTTCTCTGCTTCTTCTTCTGACGATTCTGAGGCAGAGTTGGACCAAAATGCCTTTTGTGTCTTCATCTTCCCTTTCTTATATTTTGCTTTCTCCTCGACTTTTTCCTTAGTTGGTTGGATCTTTAAGTTGGGGCAATTAGTTGGAGCTGAACTGGTTTCCTGCACTCAAAATAATCGTGTCAGATGAAACTTTAGTAGTTTTTGAGCTTTTACCTTCGTTTGAGTTATTCTAATGACGCCTTTATTTTCTTTTCCGAAAGTTCTTGAATTGTTGGGTCATCAAGGCTATGTCATCTTCTTCCTCTACTACAGAACTTTCACTTCCTGAATTGTTTGCATTCAATGCCACCATTCGCTCCTTCTTTTCTCATGCATCATTTTATCTTTGACTCACTCCTTGCTCATATGCAATGAGAGATCCAAGAAAATTGTCAATAGAATAAATGTTTAAATCTTTGAATTTAGTGATTAAAGTAATTTTAGCATCATAGAAACTCGATAAGCATCTAAGAATCTTATTAACTTTTTAAAAATTAGAAATTTCTCTACCTAAAGTATGCAAGGATGTCACTATTTGGGTGAACCTAGTGTACATGTCAAATATTATTTCACTAGGTTTTGTATAGAAGAGTTTGTAATCATGCATTAGAATGTTAAGTCTAGACTGTTTAACCTCACTAGTTCCTTTGTATGTGATGCACAGTCTATCCAAACCTCCTTAACCGTAGAACATGTATATACTCTCATATAGTCCTCAGATTTCAATGCATAAAAGAAATAGTTTAAGCACTTCGCATTTAATTTCACCAAATCCCTATCCTCATTCCTACATTCTTTAGATGGTACTTGAGTTTTCATGCCATTCATAAGTTTAAACGGTGCAATTGTAACCTTCTTTAACAACCGTCTACATATGATAGTATATAAACTATAAAAAGTAGACATTCTAATTTTTTAGAAATTAAATAGAATATTATCAAACAAAGGTGGAAGAGTTATAGAATAATCCTCCGCAGTATTATGATTACCAAAATGAGACATAATCTAATTTGTAAGGTTTTCTAAGACACTAATTTTGAAACCTCGCTCTTATACCAATTGAAATTATAAGATGCACTAAGATGGGGGGGGGGATTGGAAATTTGTTATAATAAAAAGATAGTCTTAAATAGGAGTTCTAAATTTTTTTCTATTTTTAAACTTTAAACAAGAAAATTAATTGATACAGAGATGAATGCTTAAAACACAATTTTCAATAATAGGTAGTGAAAAATTAACTTGCTCAACAACAAATTTCACAATAATTTTCACCAAGCAATTTTAACTAAAATAAAATGCAGTAAGGGAAAAATCACACCAGAGAATTTGTAGTGGTTCGGTCACTTGACCTACGTCCACTCCCTGAATTTCCCCACTCTGGGAATTTCATTACTAAATAATAATTCTCCTTTTGCCCCTACATTAAGGCGGAGAAGCAATTACAAACCTCACTTTCACCAACTCAGCGTGGCAGAGTGCCAAGCGCTTTGTCACCCTCTTGGTGATGGAGCATAGCTTCTCAATTTTCTCCCTCCTAGAGAAGGCAAAGTAGCTTAGAGGACACGGATGTAGAAGAATCTCCTACTCAGAGAGGCTCCCACAATATCTTCTCGAGCCATAAGAGGAGCAACGTGTAACATGCTAGAAGCAACCGTATGATCTCCCTCATAAATCCCACCTTCTCTTTCCTCTCACAAATCCTAAAATTTTATCAAGAGCTCTCTCTCAAGGAATCCCCCTCTAATCACGTTCCTCTATCACACACTCACTTCAAAAATAGAAGTTTTGATACTTTAAACAAGCTCCAGGAAACCCTAAAAATTTCAATTTAGCATTATGATCGTACAATATGATCCAATATCGTTCAATATGATCAGTACAAAATAGCCCTCATCCTAGTACGAAGGATTATGAACATACATAATTTCTAAATAATATCATACAGTACGATATAAACCCGTACAATATGATATATAAAATCCTTCTATTTATACATGATGAATGCTGGGATTATGAAAACTCATCACTGTACGTCGTATGGTATGAACTACTTCGTATAGTAGGATTAGTTCAAAATCAAGGGATCATCCGATACGATGTCCGGGATGACTGAAAATAGTCTCGGTTAATCATACAGTATGAATAGTTTCGTATAGTATGATAACAAATCATAAATTAATCTTTAATTTATGCACTAATCATATTTTTTGGAGTTTTCTTAATTACTTTCTAAGCAATGGTCCAATTGAGCTCAAATTGGGATTGGGTAAACATGGGTATGTGTGCTATATACTCTAATTTTGTTGGGCCTTAATGATCAATGGATCTGGGTGAATTTAATTTTCAAATCTATGGGTCATAATTTTACCAAAAACTTTGGAAATTCATAACTCCTAATCCAAATAGAACTAGGGCTTGAATCTTCAGTGGTGTGTTTATGATTATGCAAGGGTTAGAATGATACTAATTTTATCAAAATCTAATCAGTAAAGTGTACAAATTAAATTATCAAATGTATAGATGCATTTACATTTGATAATAGATTGTGGCACAAAGGATGGCTTTGATGAATTCAAATTTAGTGTGAAGCACATATTTTGACGAACCTATATTTCAGATTTCACTATATTTTGAGTTCATTTCGTATGTCAATTAGTGAACCCAACTTCGACATGAATAATTTGTCTAAAATTTTATTTAATTCAAAATAAATCCAAATAAAAATGCTAAAAAAATTTTAAATCTTAAGTGTGCTTATAATTAAATGCTAAACAAAGAAAAAATAAATGTCCCTTAAAATTATTAAAAAAAGTGAAACTTAAGAAATTATTTATTTAATTAAGTTAAATAATTAAATTTTTTTTTTGAAAAATTTCAAAACACTTGTAGCCATCCGTAGGAGTCATTAGTGATATTTAAATATGATTTTAAGAGATTTGGAGTTGATTTAGTACAATGTAAATCATAAAGTCAAAATTTCATCAAATTTAACAAATTAAATATAAAAAATTCAATGAAAATCATAAAGTCAAAATTTGTTTAAATTTAATTAATTAAATATAACTAAGCCTATAAAATCATAGCTAATTACAAAACAATCCAATTGACACCAAGTCAAAGGCATTGAACTCATAATTAACTCTAGTATTTATAAAAAAGTGTTAAAATTCTAAAATTCAAAGTAAATTAAAAAGTGTATAATTGGCCAAACCTTATTACTTAAATAATTCAATGAACATGAAACTAAAAAAAAAAATAAGAATTTAAACAAATGACTAGCTCAATGAATTAAATCTCATGAACAAGAGTAATGAATATTCAACTCTTCGTCAATAAAATTTATAGGCCGAAAAACCTTATGTTACAGGGCTACATCCTCATGGTCATTGCGACAATGCCATGAATGAATTGATAAGATATGGATGTTTTGCATAAATTTTATGTTCAATTTCCACATTATTTTATTTAAATGTTTCTTTTGACAAATCTACATAGATTAACATTAACCTTCATGGGAGATAGACTAATGTTTTACTTTAGATTTGGAAAGAGAATCTAAAATTATTTTCCTTATCAAATTCAAGATAAGTAATATTTAATTCAACTTGAAGGATAAAAGGAATATTATCTTATCATTTTGATTAAGAAAATAAATCATTGTATTTATTTTCATAATCAAATATAACATAAGGAATATTCAATTCATTCCGAAGGATGAAAAACAAAAATTCACTTATTATTTTGATCTTGAAAGTAAATGAATGTTTAAAGCTAGGTTTATGTCCAATAATTCTTGTCAAACCTTAGAAAGTAACCAAGATAGGGTTCTTTTTAATTTTGGGTTCTTGACATCCTATAAAGGGAAGCCCCTGTAGTTAATTATAGCTCCTAAGAGAATACATTCAATTCAAATGAAGGCTAAAGTTATTTAAAATTCATATAGATATAAAAAAAGGTTTGGGCTATCAAGATTTCAATACACATGCTTTAGATTGTTAATTTTTATTTGGATTTGGATTTTAGGAATAATAGAATAAGGAAGATTTTTAGAGTCTGAGGGGTGTATAGGAAGATTTATCAAAATTCATATAAATTCATTTTTTTAAGGAAAACCCATAGAGGGGCGTACGCATTGATTAAATAAAATGGTACAAAGTCCTTTAGGGGACCACAAGCTTTATATTGCTCAAAAGAGCTACAATCATAAAAAGAAAAAAAAATTCCTATAAGCTTGAGTTCCACACTATAGAATAATACAAAATTTCCTAGGAACATTCTATGGTGCTGAAGCACATGGACACAAAAAATGGAGCAGAACAAAAAATTGCAAAAAGCTCCAGCCAGCCATCCTCAGATCCACATCTTCAATCGTCAATGCCAAAAAATTCCTGTAAAACATCTAATAGGCACAAAGGACATAACAGAAATATGTAAAGGAATTTTAAGAAAAAATAACAAGAATAAAAAGGAGAAAATAATGAATCCTTATTTAATAAATAAATTAATAAATAAAATTAGGGGTTTTGTTATTTTTGTTCCAATTCAATTTCAAACTTCTTAAAATCTTTCCCAAAGGTCGCTGATGACTTTTAGGGATGATTACATGTGTTTGAAATTATTTTGTAATTTTTTTATTTTTAAATTTATTAATTTAATTAATTATTTATCTTTTCTATTTTTAAATTATTTTTTATTTTGAGTTAATTTCAAAGTACTTTAATTTTCCTCTATTCAACATTTAATTTTGGGCATGTAGAACTTTAAAATGTAAGTTTTAGATTTTATTTGATTGGTTTTTTAAGATTTTGGCTATCCCCAACTTCTACATGAGGGGAGGCTAAGCTGGTAAGTGTTTGGAAGCTAAATAAATATAATATTGGAACCAATTAGTTAGGGTGAGGTATGTTCAAGCAATATTGTTCAAAATTTCTTATTTTGGTTATTTGGGTTATCTCAATTAGCTCCCCCAACCCTAACCAAAGGCTGGGTTGGTTAGGGTGGATGCAATGGACCAATAGGAATATAATATAGGGGTTGGTTTGACCCAATTCAACTTGGGTTAAGTTTTAGCTCAATGGAAAGTCACATTGGACACTCGAACCAAGTTATATGGCTGGCCTATTATCCCATGGGTTGGGGCACCTAAGGTTGGTCTCTAGTGACTTAACGGGCCATGTTATGGGCTCAATTTGATTGGTTGTGTTAAAGGTAATACAGTTTAATGGGATTTAAGTGTAGGTGTGTTTGGTCAACCTAGGTTGACTTAGTCAACTAGATTGCACAATGGGCTAGGGTTGAGTATGACACATTCCAAATGACCTTTGGAATCTATTAGAATAGGTCTTAAGGTTTGAATATATGGTCAAATACTTAGTGGATCTTTTGGTCAACTATGTTTAACTTGTTCAAAAGGGTTGACGATGGGTTAGGGTTGGGTTCAATGCTTTGCCAATGTGATTTTTAGAATATTGGAAGTGGTTCCAAGGCTTGGTTGGTCTCCATGTATGAAATACTAGTTAAAAGACTTAATGGGCCTTTTGGTCAACCAAAGTTGACCATTGCTGTATGAGTCTAGCTAAATCTAAATGATACTCTAGACATGTTAGAGTATATTTTGTGTAATGGTAAAGCTTGTATGCATTAAATGAATGTTTAGGATTAAAGGGATTAGTTTGATTAACCAAGCTTGATCATGGGTTTGGTTTTGGTTCAGTGCATTCCAAATCATATTTGGAATTTTATTTGACTAAGACATGTTGAAGTTTAAGAGAAATTCAATTTTTAGGGGTTTTTGGGATTTTAGGGTTTCAAGGGGTTTATACTCAACCATGGTCTAGCAAGGGTTCAATGTTGGTTCAATGCATCATAACAATGGTATTAATCAGGCTAAATGGACTTGTGAATGCTCCTATGGTCAATTTCCACAAGATACAATGTCTAGTGGCATAGATTATAATTATTAGAACATTTTACAGCCTTACGAAAAGCTTTAAATATAAGCAGTTAAAAGATTTTAAATGCTTCCAAATTCTTGTGGTTGACCCTAGGGACATGTCTAATCAATATGTAGGTGACCAATTATGAATCTATTGTCATTTTTTTGGTTTTGAAGTGATTGAAATTTATTCAAAACTAGGTTATGGACCTACTGGTTTGAGGTTTTGTTTTGACTATCTTATTTTTATGTATTGGATTTTTCATTGGATTTGGTTAATGGGTTTGGTGTGGATTTTATTTGATTATTGATTTGAGGGGTTTTATATTTTGTATGCGTATATCATTGACAATCATTGATGATTATTAGTGATTGAATATATAATCTGGTGATAATCAAAGGTGAACATCAATTAATGGATTTGAAATTTTATTTTTCTTTAGATTGTGAAATTTATTGTGGAGTTAAATGATTTACGGGATTTTTACATTTGAAACTTTAATATAAATGAAAACCATCAGAAAACTTATATTTGTTTAGAGAAAGTTTTCTAGAGAGAGAACGTCTGAGATTTTCTAGAGAGAGAAAACATCTATTTTTTTTTAAATTTCTGTTGAGAATTTTTTGGGGGGTTATTGGATGTCGATGGAAGCTCACCGGACCGCCTCGACAGGTGGCCTAGGAGACGTCCAACAACAAACATCTGGTAACATTTCCATCCCTAGCCGATCGCTACCAGCATTTGGTGATGATGCTACTATTGGTGGATTTAATATCGCAGCTCATGAGGCAAGGTTGAAGATGAAGAACAAATGGTGGGTAATGAAGGTGGTCTGGCTTCTTCTAAGAAGATAATACATGCTATTGGAAAGGGTAAAGAAATTATGGATAGCAGCTTCAAATTTTATAAACATTCAATGAGAGTAGTGAATGTTTACATGAATAATGAATCTCGTCGATTATCTATTGAATTGAAGGAGGTGAATAATCCTAAAATTTTGAATTAAGGGAGAGTTGAGACTCATTTAAAGGAAGTTGATTCTCAAGGTGAGATAACTATTGTGGATAAGATCTCTGTGGAAAGTAATGATAATGATAATGAATCAATTACAGGTGGGCAGCAGGATCCGTAGAGTATTCCTGCAATTAATGGAGCTGAGGACTTAAGCTTTGTCAGGCTTTGTGAATCGGGGCAACAGAATGAAGACAAAATTTATGATGAATTGATTGTGAAGGTTAAAGAACCTACTGGGAATAATGCTTGGCTGAAAAAGGAAAATATCAGGATATCCAATATGGATTTTGGACAATGCCTGTCGGAGGATGGATCTACAATAAAACTTCATGTGCAAAAGGAGAAAGAAAATGCTAAAAAACTGAAGAATTATTTATTCATCAAGGTATTTGGTGATAATGTTCCTCTTTATGCAATCAATGGAGAGCTTAGAAGACAGTGGGCTCAATTTGGAAAATTCCATGTAACTGTGCTAGGAAATGGGACACTATGTGCTTTTGATGAAGAACAAGCCTTGGATTCAGTCCTTTAACAGTGGACAGTGGTATGTTAAAGGGCATATTTTACGGATGGACAAATGGTCACCAAAGTTTTCACCTTCAACTTTGAAAGGAATAACAACCCCAATATGGATAAGAACGCCAAACCTCCCTCTATAATGTTGGGATGAGATCAATGCATGTAGGATTGCTTCCAAAATTGGCATTCCATACTTAATTGATGGCAACATGTTCCAGTGGAGTAGAGTAGATGTGAATTTGTCCAAATCTGTATCCGTATTGATCTTGCTGATAAGCTGCCTCTTGGTGTTTGGGTAGAAGGTCTTGCAGGGAAGTTTCTTCAGAAAATAGAATATGAAAGATTGACCTCCTTATGTTATAGCTGTGGTAGAGTTGGTTATGAGAAGAACAAGTGCCCTGAAACTATATCTGATGTTGTTAAAGGTGGTTATATCAAACCAGTGAAACAGGTGGCAGAAGATATCTCTATTTTAAATCAGAAAATAACAGGTGTTTGCAAGGAGAAGATGGATGATAATAAATATAGTCCTTGGATCCATGTTAATTATGGAAGAACAAAGAGGTATAAAAATAACACAAATGGAAACCAGTGGTACAAAACTCAAGAAGTATGAAGAAATCAGTTTCTTAGGATAGATCTAATTTTGTGAACAATTCAACATCAATTGCTGGAAAGATGAAGGATCAAAAGGGTTCGGATGAACAAAATATGGAAAATGAACAAAATGTAGAAGTTGGTGACATAGATGTTAATTTTTCTCCTTCAAAGGTGATTGGTGAGGTATCTAGCTTTGGGACAGAGAAGCAGATTTTAAATTTAGAGTCAGGTACGACTTCAAAAAATAATGGCTGTTTGTATAACTGCAACAAATTTGATGTGTTAAGAGAGGTGATAGAAGAGGGGGAGATCTTAGAGAAAGACGATGTAGTAATTTCTCTGTTGGGAAATAAAGGAGATGGTATGGTTGATTCTCTTGTTGTAATACAGGATGGAATTATAGATATGGATAAGAAGGATAACATCTCCTCTAGTGTGAAAAAGAAACTTTTAAAGGAGGTCAGAAGCTTGGCTAGATTAGATCTTCTTTGAGAAATAGAAAGCATAATGGGGAGGTGAAAGAAAAGCTGGGGACTTCTTCCCCTTTCAATATTTAATGGGTTCGATTGAATTCGGGAATTATAGAGGAGCAAAGAAGAAACAAGCTTCTCTATATTTGAAGGAGGTATATTGGCGTGGACTAGAATTTTTATCATGTTCATTCTAATGGCTTATTTGGAGGTATATTGGTTATTTGGAAATCTACAATGATTTCATTTTCAGTTTTGTTTATATCTCAATAATTGGTAGCAGGTGATCTCTTGTTACCAAATGGAGAATCCTGGAGGATATTTGTAGTTTATGGAAGTATAGATATCTACAAGAGGAAAGAGCTTTGGAGGGACTTGGAAGTCTTCTATAACAAAGATATCCCTATGGCTATTGGGGGTGATTTTAATTGTTTGCTGTCAAAGGAAGACAAAAGAGGTGGTTAGAGATTTTTATTTTCTCAAGGATCAAAGGACATGAAAACCTTTGTAATCAAAAATGATCTTCATGAAGTTGGATATTGTGGCCCAATATTCACTTGGTGCAACAACAAAACTGGAGGAGCAAGGATTATGGAAAGATTAGACCGGTGCTTTATGAATTCAACAGCTTTAAATGCATATAAAAAACTTGTTGTTAGACATACAGCTAGGATAGCAATGGACCACTATCCGGTACTACTAAAGCTTCTTAAGGATTTACCGATAAATAATAAATGTATCAAATTTTAGGATGCTTGGTCCTCTTTCCCAGCTTCATTTGGCATTGTTAATAATGTTTGGAGGAAGAATGTTAGGGGAAGCTGTTCGGAGATTTTGAACATCAAATTCAAAAGGGCTTTAAAATCCTTGTATTTTTTGAGCAAAGCTAAGCTGAAGAGTTTTTTTCTTCTTAAAGACTACCTTTTAAAAGAAATTTTAGAGGTATAGTCCAAAGAGGCAGAAGCTGGATTTCTTTCGGAGGAAGAGGGATGGCAACTCCAAGTGAAGATTTCTGAACTTAATTCGACCTTAGCTAGATTGAACACTTGGTGGAGACAACGTGCTAAGGTTAAATGGTTGATTGATGTAAATTCAAATTCTAAGTTCTTCCATTCATTTGCTAGTTCTAGGAAAAACTCAAATTGGATAATCAAAGTGCTGAATGAAGATGGAGATATGATAGAAGATCAAAATCTTATTGATGATATCTTTATGCAGTTTTTTAATGGGAAATGGAAGTAGAGAAGGTGTTCATTGGAGGGTTGTCCAGATCCTTTGGTGGCACTTGAAGATTCAGATGTAGTATGTCTGAACAGACAAGTAACCTAGGAAGAAATGGAGGAGGTTGTTTTCCAAACTACAGGTGGTGTTGCTCTGGGACTAGATGGAGTAACATATTCTTTTTCAAACATTACTGGGAAATTGTGAAGGTATATATGTGGAATGTAATTTTAGAATTCTTTGTAATAGGGAAGATGAATAAGGAATGGAAGGAAACACAAATTGTGCTTATACTAAAGATTTTAAATCTGATTAATCCTTCAAGTTATAGACCAATAAGTCTATGCAAGACTATGTATAAGGTGGCGGCAAAGATAATTCTTAATTGAATGGTAAGCATTTTGGATAAACAAATATGAGATTAACAAGTGGCTTTTCTTAAAGGAAGATCGATGTTAGAGCATGTATTGATTGTCCAAGAAATGTTCCACAAATTTAGAGTTTCCAAAGCATCAAAAGGATTAGTTGCTTTCAAAATTGATATGGAACAAGATTATGACTTAATGTGTTGGGCTACTTTGAGAAAAGTTCTAGAGAACAATGGATTTCATTGTAAATTTTCAAATCTCATAATGGAGTGTGTAGAAGATCCAATGTTCTCCTTACTTATCAATGGTAAGTCCTCTACATGGATAATTGGCAAAAGTGGATTTCAGCAAGGTTGTCCCCTATCACCTTTCCTCTTCATTTTGTGCTCTCAACTTGTTTCAAATGTCTTTCATCAAAGGAACAATACAAATGGGATTTGTAATTGTATTAAGGGTACATGAATTTCTAACTTACTATATGTGGATGATATGTTAATCTTCTCGGAAGCTAATGTTGAAATGGTGAGGGAAATCAAAGGTATGTTATCCAATTTTTGTCAATGCACTGGACAAATGATGAATACAATGAAATCTATAAATATTTTTGGGAAGTTTGTAAAGAAGAGTAGGAGAAGGGCCATAAATCAGATTATGGGGTTCAATGATGTAAAGGAACTTATGTACCTTGGAGTAAAAGTGGTGCTAAGAAGACTACGAGCTTCATATTATCAAGGTATGATAGAAAAAGCTTTGAAGATGCTGAATATGTGGGGTTCCAAATTCCTTTCTCTAGCTGGAAAACTAACATTGGTAAGATCAGTTCTTCTATCCTATCCGATTTTTCACTCAACACATTCTCTTATTCCTAAAAGTGTCTTAAAGCTGATGGAAAAATTATGTAGAGATTTCATATGGAATAAAAAAGATGGAGGATTGGGCATGCATTATGTAAGTTGGGATGTGTTGTGTAAAACTATATAATGGGGAGGTCGTGGTTTACAATCTCCAGTCAATAAATTGTGACCTTTAAGGAACAAGATGGCATGGAGATTTATCCAAAATAGGAATTCTCTGATCCATAGAATCCTAGAACTAAAATATGGAAGTGGGATGGTGGATGCAAGTTACATGAAAGGGATGTCTGTAGCATGGAAGATCATCCTGGAAGGCTCTAAATGGCTTAAACAGATTATGAGATGGAGAATTTCTAATGGAAAATCTATAAATGTCTTCAATGACATTTGGATTTAGGATAACATCATCAAGAGATGGCCTACTTTTGTGGCTATTTTAGAAAATGAAGACATAACGGTGGATAAGCTGATGCAGAATGGTAATTGGAATATAGATCATCTTCAAAAGATATTTGGAAGTGAACTTGTGGAAGTTACCTTACAAATCAAAATAGAGGAAAATCTGGAACAAGATGAAATAGAATTGATCCATATGCATTCAGGGAAATCCTTGTATTACTTAGTCACTGAGAAGGAGTTAAATAACAATGGTAACATTGTTTTTTAGAACTGGATCAAGCAACTTAAATTGATACCGAAAGTTAAAGTATTCTGGTGGCCTGTATTCAGCATTGCACTTCCAACTTATCAATTTTTACATTCCAAGAAAATTCAAGAGAACTTGGGATGTCTTAGAGGATGTAATTTGATAGAAGATATAGATCATGTTATTATGGGATGTGAGAAGCTACAGAATATCATTGGCATATTTAACAGTTGGGGATTTCAAATACAACCATTCATTTGCATGTAAGAATGTTATAATTGGCTTGAAAGATCTACTATGAATAGCAAATTCTTACCAAAACTGTATTGCAACACAGTTTATTTAATGTGGAAGGCAAGGAATAAATTTATTCATGAAGGCCAAAATGAAAGCTCAAAATTTATTGCGGTTCAAGCTATCTCTTGGTCATCATTATCTAATTCTTATGGCAATATAAGCTTGGGCCACTAGGATGTTAATTAGTCAAGACGACTGTGTAATTGTTGGCACCCTCCACCACTCGACTGGATCAAAATGAACATAGATGCTTCTTTATTTCCTTCTTACAAGCTTAGCATTGGAGGTGTTTTCCGAGATAGTAAAGGTAAATTCTTGACGGCTTTTGGGAAAAAGTTTGTTCATTGGGACATCTCACAACTAGAACTATCTTCTATTCATCTAATAAAAGAAGTTCTCAAAGATTGGATGCTTCAATACAAGGGAATTATCATTGAAGGAGATAACAATAATGTAATCCAATATATTCGACAAAGCATCAAAGTGGGAGGTAAAGTGATAAAAACTCTTGATTTTCTTAAAGAGTTTGAAAATGTTATTTTTAATCGTGTTAAAAGAAATAACAATAAGTTATCATATCTTTGTGCTAACTATGATATATTTAGTGATTTCATTTGGGATGATATTACCTCTAATAAGGTTCCTCCTTAATTCTTTAATTTTGTAAAGGAGGAACTAATGGGGTGTAGTACCTAGGTCTTATTTTCTGGTTGCTCTTTTACTTATTGCAATAAAATCCTTTATTGCTTCTTCAAAAAAAAAAATGAAAACTATTTGGTGATTATTAGGTGATTGATTAGTTGATCATATGATAATAATGGGTGACTATCATGTGATGATTTTAAGATTAGTGATTAGAATGCTATGCCAAAGTACAATAATGTATTGGACTTAAAATTTGGAATAATGTTCAATGATATATGTGTGGAGATTAGTTTTTTTTATTTGGGAAATTTACCAAACATAAAAATGATGCTAGTAGATATTAAATTATAAATCTTATAAATTAGTAAACAATAAATTACTTTATTAAACTTAGCAACCAATAATTAAACTTAAATAGATAGGTAATTACTTAGTAACTCAGGCTTACAAGATTATTAAGAAAGCCCAAATGACGGTGAATTAATTCTCATAACACTTGTTTAACAAAAGGAATTTCTATTCAATCAAAATTATTTTTAAAATCAATAATTAAATATTTAGATATTGAAGCTTTCATACCCTTGTCCTTGACTCCTTTTAGGAAGGCAAATGGTGTATTAGATTGGAATGCTTAAGGACTAAAACATCTAATCCAAATAACTTTTAGCACTTATAAGTTATTGAGCACTATGTTCTTTAAAACTTATAACTAAATAACTACAATAATAAAAACTCCCTTAAAACAAACCCAATACTATAAAAAAATTAATATTTAAATTTAGACCAACCTTCAATAACTTTAAAAAACCAGTTCAATTATAAACAATTTAAAACCAACAATGCCAGGATTTATCGAAGCCATATGACCTTATACACAAACTTTAGATGGTTTCCTAAGGGAACCAACTCTAACCTAGACTAGGCTGGTGGTTTGGTTTAGTTTTCTTAGAGTGCCTTGCTTAGAAGGTACTATTGTTTGAAGTGTTACTTTACATATTTCAGATGTAATTTTTATATTTATATTCATTCATATTTGAAGTAGGCTCTTACACCGATTTATATTTACTTGTGTACACACACACAACATTATACATGTTCATTATATGAACTATTTTTTTATATTCATACAAAGTAGAATGTACCTAGTAATGATGTAAGCCTAAATATAAATGAAGTGTTGTAAATATAAATGTTTTAGATACTTGTATTGATAGATTGAGTTAAATAATATCAAGAATTGTAAAAGATTTGAATATGATTGCTTATATATACACTTGTAGATTTCTTGATTCTTTTATCTTTGAAGATAATTATCTTTTGGAATTTTAAAAAAGATCCAGAAGTTAGAAGATTTCAAGAAATGATAATAATTATATTTAAATATATGTTATATAGGAATAGAGATTAAGGCTTATTATTGGTGATGCCTAGCCACCTTCACACCTAAACCTGGGTTATACTCTAAAAATTATCAATTAATAAAAAAATCTTTTTAATTGTATATTATTAGTCATGTATCATTTCATTGCGTGATCATGTACATATTGTAATGTATTAATTAAAATTTTCTAAATTATAATTCTGTAAATACTAAGATAGATCCACCTAATCCATTATTCATATGGTGATTTTTTGTGCTTAGAAATATTACCAGGAAGCTTATTCTAGGAAAGTGTATGTCCAAATTGTATACACACATCAGTATATACAAATTACTTATATTATGTCCTTCCAAAAATCTAAAATTTGAAGTCTTAATCTAAAATCCAAGTAAGATTTGTTATCTAAATACTGTATGTTGAAATCTTGATAACCTAAGCCTTTGTTTAAATCTTTATGAATTTCAAAATTGTTTGACTTCACTTTAATTGCGAGTATTCTCTTTGGAGATGTAATTAAATATAGGGGCTTGCCCATATAAGAAGTGTAGAACCCATATTAAAATAAACCTAATCTTAGTTCCTTTCTAAGATAGGTAAAGAATTTGTAGATGTAGACCTAACTTTAAATATTAATTAAGTTTCATAATAAAAAAGATAAGTCAATATTCCTTTTATCCCGAGGAATGCATTAAACATTTCTTAATTTGTTTGATTATATAAATAAATACATTTATTTAACTTCATGATCAAAATGATAAGTAAATATTCCTTTTATCATTATGGATGAATTAAATATTATTTAGTTTTTTTATTATGAAAATAAATTCTTTAATTTAATTTCATGATCAAAATGATAAGTGAATTTTCCTTTTATCCTTAGGGATGAATTAAATTTTTCTTATGCTGCATTTGATTATGAAAACAAATTAAGAGTTTCTCTTTTTAAGTTAATAGTGAAAGATTAATCTATCTTTTGCGATGTTATAATGTTGATCTATATAGATTTGACAAATTTTTTTTTAAATAAAATTATGCGGCGAACGAACATAAAATTTATCCATATGAAGGTTAATTTAAATTGAAGTAATATCATAAAGCATCCTGCCAAATGACCTGATGATGTTGATAGAGTCATACTATATTGCATCAAAATAGTTCAAGATATTATACTTACTTAATGAGAATATATGTAAGTCCTAGTTTTTATGCTGCAAAAACTAAGGTAGGGCAAACTATCACAATTAGAGGATACCTTATTTCAGTTGTAATGAGAATTCGACTGTGATAACACAACATTTTCCTTTCCATATTCATTAACTTGAGCCAAATAAGAAACTAAGAAACTCATATAAAGTTATGATATACAAGGTCACTTGCTTTAAGCGAAAGCTTCTCATCCAAAATAAAATTGGAGTCCTTTTTATTCAAAATAGTGAAAGCCACACATATTCCAAAGAGGTTTGAAATGAAATGTCTTATATATATGCCAAATTGAGTTGGAAAGACATGAATCAAGTAAGAATCTTTGGAGGTTGCATATCTAAGATGGATGTAATCATAAAAAGGATAATTTCAATTCCATGTTGCCTCACTACAAAGCCCAAAAATTTCCCCGAAGTAATGCTAAAAGTGCCCTTTAAGATGTTTATTTTGAGATCATAGTGCCGTAATCATTCAAAGATGACCCTTAAATCATATTATTTATCTTATTTGACTTTACAAATCATGAATAAATCATCATTATACTATTTTACTTGATTAAGAACATGTTCATTAAAAATTATAGTAAAGGACCTTTAGTAGGTTGCACCAACATTTTTAAGATCGAAGGGTACCTTATAGAAGAAAATTCTTATAGGTGTTTTGAATGCCGTGTTACCTCAACCACTGGAGTCATCTTGATTTGCTTATATCCAAATGAACCATCCATGAATGAGAAAATGGCATGCATAAAGGCAATATCAACCATGAGTTCATGTAAAGGTAATGAGAACACATATTTAGGGCATGCCACATTCATATCCCTAAAGATAAGCCCAATATTTCCTCATTTAACCAAGCAAAGCAATCTTTAAATTTATAGAGAAATATAATCTGGTTGTTTGATTCTCTTCACTCAATAAAGAGCTAATTAAAGTGGTGCGAGCGTCATTTTTGTTCCAAGGTTAATTTCCTTTAGTTTAACAACTAGGGATTTAATTTCTTCTTCAAATTTAGGGGGATGCATCCCTAAATTAAAGCTCATCTAAGTAATTTGATGTTTCTAAACAAAACTCATTTAAAAGATTAATGGTTTTCATAAAGACCATATTAGTTTCAAGATAATTAGTTTTTATGAAATAATACTCATCACCATGTAATGTTCCAATGGTACCAATGCTAATACCATCTCTTAATTTTCTTTTATTTTTAGTATGAAAAAGGTTTTCATGGTTTCCTGCTTGACCCTTAGTCCATTATAGTGGTGTAAGACCTTTAGCAACCATACTTTTTTACACATAGAGAGTAATAATCAACAAGAAGTTCTACTAATTCATTGAAATCATCTTACTTAAGTTTTACTTCTTCTATTTTTTTAGGTAGATGTACAAGTAAAAAAAAATTTAAACCCTTTCAACTTCACCAGTAAGACTAGGAGAGTCACTAAGTACTAAACTTTCATCCCTATCATGCTATAGTGGGTCATAGCTATGTTTTTAATTCTATTGTTTAGCTTTTCATGCAAAGTTAATTCAGATTAATCACTTTGATTTTTTAGAATGTTTTCTTCTTCATCATTTTCTTGTTCCAAAGTGATAATGAATTTGGAAGATTTGTTTTGCTAGAGTCAAAAGGAATTCTTACACCTCATACACCTGAATAATTGTTTGAACTTGACTCTAATTCAAGGCTTATTCGTGATTTTTTTTCTTTGAAATGAAAGATGTCCAAGACCTTATGATCTTTTGGGAGAATGTAGAGTTAACACTTTTACTTCAGATTTCTCTTCTTTCAAGATTTCCCTGACCAAATATTGAGATATCATCCCTTTCATATTGCATAGGTATTCTTCCTTAATTTCACCTATATGAGTAACAGGAGTATAAATTAAATTTCTCAAGAATTTTTTTTCATTGTGCCATATTATCATTATTTATCTTTTACATGTAATAATCATAAGGGCATGGTGGAGATTGTGCAATCTTACAAACATCCTCTTCCCCTTGGGAAATAGAAAGAGGGTGGAAGTGACTTACACCAAGGAGAGGAGATAACTAAACTTAGATTTGACTTGCACTATAGTTTTTTGTTCATTAATTTTCTTGTGCTTGACCCTTTTCTTTTTAATCCTTCTAATGTAGTTTCTTTTCTAACTTTTTCTTACAAAAGGGATAGCACTAGCAGAACCAAATTCAAACACCAAGGGGTTTTTACTTTTTCCACTAGTTGTATACTTTAATTTCTTATACTCCATAGCAAGAGTCGAAGTGGGTATAAGGGTAACAAAAAACCTCTTCTTAGGAATAAAAGAGTTGGATGCTAACACTAAGGTAAACTAAAAACCCAAATTAGGGCTGGTGAGTTAGAGAAATTTCTATTTTTGACTAAATCATACAAGATGATTTTTTATCATACTAAATGATCAATTATAAACCAAAAACCCAAATTAGGGCATCTTGTTAATTAAGAATTATTAATTAATTATACTGTATGATCCTTATCATATAAGTCGATCAGTTCATATTGTGAAAAATAGCTACTAATTATAATTTAGGCATTATTTTAAATTTCAAATTTTGTACAAACTATACAGGACAATCAACATCAACCTAGATGAAAGATGACAATCTTGCTTAAATTAATCCTATGATTAGGAGAATAATTATGGTAAAAATTAATTTGATCTGATCATACAGGACGATCTATGACAATCATCCTAGATGATAGAGAATATGCATGGGATGATAAGAGATCACCACCTATCATACCAAATAAATACTGTAAATTTTCAACTAATCGTCCAGGATGATTGACTCCTTTTCATACTAGATGATAGAGAAGTGTGTGGGATGATAAGGCATCACTGGGTATTGTAAAAGAAGAAGTTTCATAGTTTTATATTAAATGTCTAGGATAGTATTCTAATTATCTAGGATAATTCATTTATTACTCTTAAACTAATCATACAGGGCAATGCAATTCTTACTACCTGAAAAGGCTATTTTGAACTAATTGTACAGGATGATCTTACATCGTACTGGATGATCAAAAGTAGATAATTAAAAATTAAGGCTTTATTTAAGGTTCTTTATTTAAGCTCTCATATTATCCTTGAGGTTATATTTTGTTATTGGGTTGACCTTAGAGAGAGCTTAGAGAAGAAAGTGAGGAGAACTCTGAGAGAGAGAGATCCTTGTGAGGGGGAGTTATGAGGGATTCATAATGGTTGCTCCAAGTGATTTTTCCATCATGTTCATCAAGCTTCTTCCCTAGTTCCTTGGTAGCTATGGGGAGACTTTCATCATCATCAAATCTAAGGTTCGCTACCTCCTCTAGAAGGGAGTAAATGAATTTTAAGGTTCTCTTCCTATTCAAGGAGGGAGTAAAAGGATTTTCACGTTCTCTACCTACTCCAGGAGGGAGTAAAACGATTCAAGGTACTCTACCTCACTGGGTCGGTGAAAAGATTTTGTAATGGCTTCTCTGCCTTGCTATGGGGGAAAAAGAAGATACACTACTATTAGTGCAATACCTAGTATAGAGGTTTTCACAGAGTGAATGTAGGTCAAGTTAATCGAACCACTATAAATCTATTGTGTTCTTTCTATTTACTTTTCTATGTTTTATTTTTACATTCTTTTGTGATTTATTATGTGGTCAAAATCTCTAATTTTTATTATTAAGAAATTAGTGTTGCTTCCACATTAATTGTTTATATTAAAATATTTAAAAAAAGTTTCAAAAATATTTCCCTTTTCCATTAAGAAAATTTTAAATAACCAATTTACCCTCCCCTCTTGGTTAGCCTTGGGGTAGTTTATAAAGGTTTAAAAACCATCACAAACTTTTAAGTGATATCAGTGTGGGATTCATAAATTAAGTTTTAGAAAACTTTTGAAAAATGATCTATTGCTAACTTAGGTAATCGAAATACTACAAAAGGATACTCAATCACTTGACCACATCTATTTAAAAATATTCCTTTTAATTTTTGGAAATCTTGTATGTCCACCTTCTTATAATCAATTAATTATTAAATGAGAATGATAGTACATGATGGTTATTCTGCACCTTTTCATTTAGTAAATGACATTAAAATTGAAATACCTTTTTTTTAATGGACTATTGATGATAGAGACTTAGCCCAATTCAATGACAAATGTTTGAACTATTTTTTCTATGCTTTAAAATCTAAGGATTATATACGTATTTCTACTTGTTCAACTGGTAAATAGATTTAGGCCGAACTCTACATTACATATGAAGGAAAAAAAGAATTAAAACAATCTAGGCTAAACATTATGCTACCTGATTATGAACTTTTTCATATGAAACCTAGTGAATCTATTTCTGAAATTTATAATAGGTTAACTTAGATTGTTACTTTCAAGCATGCCTTAGAAAGAGAGCTTAAAAATTATGAAAACGTTAACAAAATTCTTTATATTTACCATCTTCCTATGATGCATAAATAACTATCATTATTGAGTCTAAAGATCTGAATATTTATTCTATTAATAACTTAGCTGGGTCACACATTACCTACGAGCAAGGAGTGAGTCAAAGGAAGCTTGATGCAGGTGAAAAGAGGAAAGAGAAAATTATAGCCTTTAAAGCTAATGATTATAACAGTAACTCTTCTAGACAAGATGATGATGACATGCCCTGATGACTAGATAATTCAAGAGCTCTTTAAAGAAAATGGAAAAAAATGTCATCAGTAATGGAATAAGGGTAAGAATGGTAAAAATTCTAAAATTTCTTCTGATGTTATATAATTTAAATGCAGGGAGCTAGGGAACCAAAAGTCTGATTGCCCAACTCTTAAAGCTCACCCAAGCAAGGAGAAGGGAAAAGAAAAAGCTAAATTGAAGAAGGGAAAGCAAAAGACTCAAAAAGTTTTTTTTATGCAGATTCAACATCATACTCTTCTAAAATTGAAGCAAAAGAGGAGGTAACCAACCTATGCTTAATGGAAGATGAACATCTTGATCACTCTGATCAAGAGGAGGCATGTGACTATGATTAATTATTTGAAAATTTTGAAAAACATTATACTGCATATAGGAAGCTTAAAAAATCGTATGAAAACCTTAAATCTGATTTTTTAATTCTATAAAAAGGGTATGAATTTGATCACATGGCTTTGTTAGTTGAATTTGACATTTTACACAAGAAGTATTTTGAATTAACTTATATGCATGATTCATTAAAACATCACATGTTGAATAGATAATACATATAAGAAACTCTTGCATCTGAATTAGATAATATGGAGAATGAATTGAAAGGGAAAAATTCAATTATTAAAAGGGAAAATAAGTTTTTACAATATGGATTGAGTGATTCTAAGGAAAATAGAAAACCACTTTCACTTGAAGAGTTTTATAATCCATCACATTAGCATGTATCATTCAAATCTAGGAAGAGGCACCATAACGTAAATAGATTTGTAAATCCTTTTCCTAGTGTTAGATGCTTTTTTTGTGGCATGTTAGGACATATCTCCCACACATGCACCATTCACCATAAAACATATTTGGTGTAGAAACCAAAACTTCAAATTTCATAGCATAGCATGCATGCATTTCATTATTCTTTCTATAAGATGGGACCTAAACTTGTTTTAGGTTCCCAAATCTAACATCTAATAATTTTGTAGAAATGCTCTCATAGCAGGCCTTGTGAGAGAATGTGGTACCCAGATAGTGTATGTTGAAGGCACATGACTGGAGATGCTGATCAATTTATTTTGTTGGAGGCCATTGTAGGAGGCAAGGTGACACAATTTGATAACACCATTTTGAGAGTGGTTTGATTAAGTATTGTTGGAAACTCCAAGAATTTAATTATTGAAAATGTTTTATTGGTAGATGGCTTAAAATATAACCTACTTAGCATAAGCCAACTTTATGATAAAGGATTTAACATTAAATTTTTGTTTACTAGCTACATGATTAGCTTAAAGAGAAATACTGTGCTGCAAGGAAAAAGAGTTAATAATGTCTACATGCTTGATTTAAACTGTGTTAAACTTGCTTCTTCTTTTTGACTAAAAACTATTGCTAATGAATCTTGGTTATGGCATAGGAGATTATGTCATGTGAGAATAAAAAATTATAGGAAAATCATCCAAAAAGACTTAGTAGGAAGAATTCCCAAACTAGAGTTCATTAAGGGCTACATGTGTGATGCCTGTCAATTAGGGAAACAACTCAAATCCTCATTCCACTCAATCAAAGATATTAACACTAATAAATCCTTAGAAGTCCTACACTTGGATCTCTTTGGTCCTGTCAGCACTACAAGCCTAGGAGAGAAAGTTTTGGGTATGTGATTGTTGATGATTATTCAAGGTTTACTTGGGTTAGATTTCTATATCATAAAAGTGAATCATTCGAGGAGTTTAAGTATTTTTCTACTTGGATTCATAGGAAATTAGGTTGTTAAATTTTAACCATTCATAGTGGCCACAGTGTAGAATTTAAGAATGAGATATTTGAATCTTACTATAAGGAGCAAGGGATATATCACAAATTTTTAGTTCCTTGAACCCCTTAGTAGAATAGGGTTATTGAAAGAAATAATAGGACCTTGGTTGAAGTTGCTAGAGCCATATTAGTTGAATACTTACTTACTAAATATTTTTGGGCAGAAGTGGTGAATACAACCTGTTATGTTTTGAATAGGTTAAATGTTGGATCCAAGCTAAACAAGACACCCTATGAATTTCTTTTGGGTAGGATACCCAATATCTCTCACATTTGGATGTAAAGTGTTCATTTTGAATAATGGGAAATTTCTACTAGGAAAATTTGACCAAATTTAATGGAGTGTTCCTAGGTTACTCAAATATTGGGAAATCCTATAGAGCTTTCAATAAAAAATACTTATTATAGAGGAGACCACTTATGTTGTATTTTATGAATCTGATAATTTTGGAGGGTATAGGGTAGAAGAAGTGGTTGTACAAATTACCCAAGGATTATAATATGCAAATCTAGAGGAAAGGGTAGAACCTAAAAATACTTTGCTTAGAGAATGGAGATATTCTTCAAGTCATGCAAAAGAATTGATCTTAGGAGACCCATCTGAAGGTGTTAGAACTAGGCATGGACTTAGAGAAAAAGTAAAAAACTCTGCCTTCATTTCAATGATTGAACCCACCAACATAAACCTAGCCTTATCTGATGAATTTTGGATCCTAGACATGTAAGAAGATTTAAATCAATTTGCAAGGAATGATGTTTGGTAGCTAGTTGAAAGACCTAAGGACCAGCGTGGTTGGGGCTAAATGGGTTTTCAAAAATAAAACGAATTAGTCTGGTATAATGGTTAGAAACAAAGCAAGATTATTGGCTAAGGGGTATAATCAGATAGAAGGAATTGATTTTGGAAATACCTTTGCTTCTATAGCTAGATTAGAAGCCTTTAGGGTGCTACTAGCCATTACTTAATTTAAGGGAATTAAATTATACCAAATGGATGTTAAAAGTGCCTTTCTAAATGAGGTGATAAAAGAAGATGTGTATGTTGAACAACCCATAGGATTTAAAAAATCATAATTTCCTAATCATGTGTTCAAATTAAAAATGACATTACATGGGATGAAATAAATACCCAGAGCATGGTATGAAAGGCTAAGCACATTCCTGCTAGAAAGAACATTTGTTAAGGGGACACCACTTTGTTTATAAAAAAGGTAGGAGATGAACTACGCGTTGTCCAAATTTATGTTGATGATATTCTGTTTAGATCTTTTGATAAAAATCTATGTGATGATTTTTCAAAATAATGAGTAAGGAGTTTGAGATGAGTACGATGGGAGAACTGACCTGTTTTCATAGATATAGCATAAGGCAGAAGAATGATGTAACTTTCCCTAGTCAAACAAAATATATTAAGGACACCCTTAAAAAATATGAGATGGATAAAGCTAAACTAATCAACACTCCCATGAGTTCCACTATTCAGTTAGATATGGTTTCAAATGGAAAATATTATGTGATATCTGAATACCCAAACCTTGACCTTCTTGCTTCATAGCTAAGGAAAAAAGTTGAGAGCACAAAATGTACAAATAAGGAGATAATGGGCATCCTTGCCTAAAGCCATTTTCAGCACAAATCCATTTGGACTTTTTCCCATTAACAATGAAGGAAAACCTTACATTCCTCACACATTCCATAATGAGTAAATTCATTCTCCTTGGAAACCCAAACATGTTTAACACTTTAGATAAAGTTCCCCAATTCATACTATCATAAGCTTGCTCCATGTCAAGCTTAACCGCCATTAACCCCTTCTTCCTTTTGGACATTCTAAGTTTATGGATAACCTCTTGAGCTAAGAGACAATGATAAGATATAGATCTACCATGAAGAAAAGCAGCTTGTTCTTCAGTGATACAATTAGCAATGAAACCCTTCATTCTATTCAAGATCATTGTATTCACAAACTTATAAGTAGATTGGCACAAGATAATAGGTCTATAGTTTGATGGTAAAGAAGTCTTCTTAATCTTGGGAATAAGAATAAGAAGAGTATCCTTCCAATCATTAAACATGACACCAGTTTTAAAAAAATCATCAATAGCCTTCCATGTTTCTTCCTCCACAATTTTCCAATAAAATTTGAAAAAAAGACATAGTAATACCATCTAAACCCGGTGACTTATTGTTACCTTGCATGAAGACTACTTTTGTAAGTTCATATTTAGTGTAATCCAGATTTAAAAGATCAATATCTTCTTTGGAAAGCAGCAGATTTTCTAAACAGGGAGGCCAATCCGACAGCTTACAAGTTCTGGCTGACCACTTTTTCTGAAAAAACCTGTAGAAAACAGTTTCAATTTGCTCCAAATCATCCACCACAGCCCCATTCTCATCTTTGATTTGCCATATCATATTACCATTCCTCTTAGCCGAAGCATATTGATGGAAAAAATTAGAGTTTATGTCTCCATCCTGTTGCCATCTGATTTTGGACCTTTGGTTCCACCAAGTAGAGAGTCTACTAAAAGTAACATTGCGTTCATGAACTTTGTTCCTCAATAGTTCCAATTTGTCCACCGTTAAACCTCTTTCATTAGCTTCCTCAATCTGTAACATTAAGATGTCTTTCTTCAGTTCATCTCTTAATAAATTCAGATCACGACATTTGTTCCTATTCCAGTAGTGCAAAGCTTTAACGGCTCTCTTCAGCTTCCTTCGGAGAATTTCAACATTAGAACCATGATCCATTTTCTTCCAAGCATTGAGAATAATGTTCCAAGTGGCTGGATAAGTCTTCCATGTATCTTCAAATCTAATGAAACCCGATCTCTGATTTTGATGTTCCACAAGATTGATAGATATAGGAGCATGATTCGAAGCAACTCTAGGCAAATGTTGCACCTTGACCATAGGAACTTTGTGAATAGCCTTAGAGTTCAAAAGACACCTATCAAGTCTCTCCCAAATTCTAAAATTCCCTTCTTTATTATTACACCATGTGTAGCTAGGACCCACAAATCCTATATCATGAAAATCATTATTAATCATAAAGTTCTTCAAATCTTTGGAACCCTTGGAGAGATAGAACCTCTTTCCACCCCTTTTATCCTCCTTGGAAAGGATACAATTGAAATCCCCTCCAATGATACAAGGATCATCACCATTTATTTTATTTTCAAGCTTGCTCCAAAGAGATCTACGGGTTTGAGCATCTTTCCCACCATAGACCGTTGCAATGTTCCATTTACCCAAAGCATTAGTATTTAGCTGCCCAATAACTACCTGGGAAGAGTGATCAACAATTTCAAAAGAAGCAAAGTCCTTATTCCATAAAATTAAGATACCACCCGAAGTGCCACATGAGGGATGCATGAAATAATCCCACTCACTACCAATGATCTGATTAACATCACTTCTATCAAGAGAAGATATCTTAGTTTCAGTAAGCCCCACAAAAAAGCCCTTATAATCCTTCACAACTTCTTTAAGGTATAAGGAGGCCTCCCTCTTTCTAGCCCCCCTACAATTCCAAAAAATAATTGACTCCATTAAGAAATAATAGGGGAAGGATCCCCTAATATTTTATTAATTTCCTTATATCCTCTTCTCTTCCGTTTATTAGTCTCTATAGGTCCTAAACATCTCAATTCTTTTGAGAGTATGCATTTTCCAGAATTTGACACATATACTATCAGATATTCAGTACTCTGTTCAGCAATAGCACTCTGCTAATTTGGAGTAACAACACCTTCAACTGAATCCAAATCAATGGATTTAATCAAACTCTTCTCACTAGCCCTTTCAACAACCTCTCCCTCCTCAAATTCACATTCCAACGCTTGGAATTTATTCACAGCAACCGGTATTTCTTAAACCTGTATTTCAGCAGGTTCCATTGCTGCTTCAGAAATAACAGCAATAGCATTTTGATTAAAAGATCCATCCAACTGTTCAGTAGTCTTACCCTGTTTCACGGCTTCAACAGGTTTGTAACCCTATTTAACAATAGTATTAACTCCAGTATTTTTCCTGGCATTTTTGAATCTTCTGCTATTAAAATTTACATGGATCCACGACCCGTATTCATCAACTTGTTACTTAGCTTTATTAGTCTTCACAACCTCATCCTGTTTCACAATTTCATTATAACTCTGGCTTCTTCTTTCCTTGTCCATAGTTGATACGGACTCAGGACACACATTCTTACTGTGACCAACTCTACCACAATGATAACAGAGAGATGTCAGCTTTTCGTATTCCACACGTTGCTAAGTTCTTCCGTGAATACCTTCTATCCACACTCCTATAGGGAGTTTCTTCTCCAGCTCAATACGAATGCAACATCTAGCGTATTCCCTCTTCCCCCATTTAAACGAATTCCCATCCAGCATCAAAGGAGTTCCTATCATAGAGGCAATCATTGGAATATTGTCCTCATCCCAATAGCTCAAAGGCAATCTCGAGAAACGAATCCACTCCGGTGAAGTAAGTCCTTTTAGCGAATCAGTAGAGAAGGAAGACGACCATCTGTCCATTCCTATGATATGGTTCCCAATGTACCAATGACCCCCATTCAACACCTCTTCCAGGGATTCCAAACTCGCAAACGAACACAGAATCCATCTATGGCCCAAAGTCGTCAGATGGAAGCTACCATACATACTCCATTGCCTTCGGAGTTCTTGACTACAAACTAAAAAAGGCAAGTCCCGTCCCAGAACCTTGATAACCAACGATTTCTTCAAAACTTGAGAATTAGTTAATTACTTATCAGTTCTTAACTTCACTGCTAATCCATCCTTTAACTGGGTAGAATTAGAATCAAAATTCAGTTTAATGTGTTGCATCTTTCTCCAGGCCGATTCAAACTTATTCACAGGATTAACACCATTCGATTTAATACCCTCATCTAATTTATCTCCAGCTTTCTCAAAAGCACCAGTCAGGTTCAGATTATTCTGATTCTTGATTTCAGAAGCACGTGGCCCAGCACGGTTCATTGCCTTCAGATCAATAACTGAAGATAACGATTCTATATCCAATTTCGAATGCAAACTTGGAATTCCGTCTTCATTATGATCAACAGCAACACCTTTGCCTTTCCCTTCCACAATTGGTTCAAGCCTCTCCTGATGCCTAATACCTTCCCTGATTACCAAATTACAAGAAATTCTGGGTGTTTCATGATCCCCAAGAACACCACGATTACTGATGGATCTCTAATCAACTAGTTTAAGAAGAGTATTACGAGGAATACCAGACTGATTACTACCGCCGGCAATTCGCTGCCGGCGGTCGGAGGATGCCATCCTTCCACCGTGAATCAAGCAGAAAAGACTATGAAATCAAAAATAAAAAATAGGACGCAGTTTCTCTCTCTAGAACAGGACGCAGAGCTTCTCTCTCCTATATAGCCTTCTTTTCAGAAATGGAAAATATGTTGATTAAGAGAAATATAGAGGAATAATTAGATCACTTCTTTACTTGACTACTAGTATACTTGATATTACTTTTAGTATTTGTCTATATGCTGGATTTTAGGCTAATCTAAGAGAATCTCACTTGATAGATGTTAAGAGAATTCTTAGAAATCCCTTAGGAACCTCTGACTTAGGAATTTGTTAACCTAGGAATAACACCTCCTTTAAAATCATAGGATATTCTAATTCAAATTTTATAGGATGTTGAGTTGATAAAAAAAGTACTTCTAGAATATGTCAATTTATAGGAAAATCCTTAATGACTTGGTCTAATAGAAAATATAAATCAGTTGCCCTATCCAATGCTAAAGTTGAGTACATAGCCTTAGGAAATTATATGGCCCAAGTCCTCTGGTTAAAACAATAAATTTTGGATTTAGGATTACCTATAGGCACAATTTTAATCCTATGTGATAACATTAATGCCATCTACATTTCAAGGAATCCAATCTAACACTCCAGGACCAAATACATTGACCTAAGGCACCACTTCATAGGGACTATGTTACCAAAGAAGATATAGAGCTATACCATGTAGCCACTGAAAACCAACTTGCTGATATCTTTATAAAACTAGTAGCCTTTGAAACTTTTAGTATGTTTAGAACTAGATTAGGTGTAACATATATTAATGCTTGAAATTGTTACTATTTATTTTTTATGTTTTGTTTTTATTTTATTTTTGTTTATGCATTTCTATTTTATGCTATTTTTTTCTTTTATTTTTCCTTTTGTATTTTTAAAGAATTAGAGCAATGCTCACTTCTGATATTGAATTGTTAAATAACATATTTTTCCTTACTTTTGGTTTTAGAAATTAGTAAGCAGTGATAGGCTTCCCTAAATTAGCTAAAGGAAGAAACATTTATGATTGTCTATCTTCCTCTAACTCCCTTAGTGGGTTAATTTCTTGTTAATCAAAATCTATTTCAAATAAAAAATTGGTCTTTTAAATAGAGATCTATTTAGCCTTCCTATTGTACTCTATCTCAAATGAATGATATTCCAAGCCAATGAATCTCTATCAAATTTTCTTAATCAAGTTATTATATTTATCATATGGATATGATTCTATTTTGTTAATTAGTTTTCCTTATATTAGTGAGTGAGCATTTATTCTCTTATATCTGGACGATAATCTCACAACTGAGAGTCTTTAAAGGTTTTTGAAAGGAAGCAAGCTCACAACAATGTTTATAGGCATAAAATGAGCCCAAAATTGAAAGGATTTGCAAGGATCATCAAACAATTGCAAGATGCATAAAGTGTATAAAAAATTAAAAGTTGCATAAAGTGCACCAAATAACTAAAAAATAAAAACAAAATGTGCCCACAAAGATAAGCTTCCTTCTCTTTCAAATCTTTAAATTTTAGAAGAATTCATATGCCACTTCATATCTTCAAACACTAGAATTTTAAAAATCATGATTTTGGTTGATTACTCTGAAATATTATTCTATAAGATATTTTTTAGAAATGAAGTTTAAAAAGATCACTTTTCCTATCTAATTTATTTTCTGGATTATATTTTTATTTTAAAAGAATTTTGACCTATAAGGAGTCCGAGCTAAGGATAACAAGAATGATTTTTACCTTTTTAGGATTTCAGTATTGTTTATTCAATCCTTACTAATTTTTAACCTACTCACAAGGTAAATTTATCATTTACTAGAGTTGATTGATTAGAAATAAAGGGGCCTTTATTTTTCTTTTATTTAGGATTAGGTTTGGCTTATTTTTCTTTTATTTTATGTTCCCAATCCTCACATTTCATCTCCTAAATTTTAGAAAATTTTCTTACATCATCCAGAATGATCTACTTCGTCTTATAGGATCTTAATGGAAATTCCAATCACTGATCACTGCACATCTAATGACTGTTCTAAATCAATAATTGGTGATTATACTGGATGATTTTTATTGTATCTTGTACAATCCCCATGGCTGAAATGGTTGAACGATTTCAATGCAGTTGGTATAATTCATAATGACACGTTATTATAGATGATCAACATATTTATTCTATATAATGTAGCTAGTCAATGATCATACAAGCTAACTCCTCGAGAAATTCACCCTATGTCTAATCATCCTATATAATATTCTATTATCCTTGATAATAAGACCAACTTTTCTGACTAATCGCCTGGATGAATTGATTGCACCTAATCATTCTGGACGATCTCCCAATTATCTTATATGATCCAGCTCATTCTAGATAAATATATTGAATTCAACCTTTCTTCTTCACTCCAATATCTCCTCCCTCTCTCTTAAAACCTAAATCTTTAAAATGGCTGGAAGAAAGCCTTCTTGATAAATTATTTGAAGTTCTTCCTAGCATCTGGTCAATCTAAGATTTGCTGAGGTAACTGATGAAGATGCCTATAATAGATATAAGGATACCATATTCACTCCCTCCAAAATCTTCAAATAATAGGACCTCCACTTTTAAGTACTACCTTTATTTGCTCATACCACTCTGACCTTCATTCTTACTCTTGATTATCCCTTATATTCTGAACCTCTTTTTGAATTTTTTGCAAGCCTTCATATCAATAATGAGGGTACTTCCCTCCAATCCTTTATTAATAGGAATCCAGTAGAAATTACCTACCAAGACTTTCATTATTTTCCACACATGTCCATTACTGATGAAAAAGATCATACTTTAGCTACAAATCCTAAGTTTTATTGGACCCCTATCAGCACTATCCTTAGAGAATCCAATAGTAACTTCCACATTGCTCAGGTTAGCAATCTTGTTTAGTATGCTTGCATCATCCAACACATACTTAAAAATTTTATCATTCCAAAAGTTGTGATTGACTAAACATTACTCTTATTCTTTCTCTTACAACTTACTTTATAATGGCTAAAATAAACTTTAATGAAGTTAATCTTATAATTTAGTATCTTTCTAATCTGACCTATATTAGAGATCCCAAATATAGTAGAATACTCAATCTGGCCTTAGGACATAATATAGCATTTGTCATAGAATTCAAATACAACTTCCAATTTCCTACACCATCGGACCATTTCCTAGTTTTCTATTTTGATACCTTCTTCCATGTCATTCAAAGTGCCTCTCATTGCCAGGCTCACTAACAAGAAGCAGATGAACATGAGGATGGTCCAACACCTATTCCTACACCTGTACCTATCCATCAGGAGTCACAGCTAGATAAGCTAGTTGTGAGGTTTGACTAGTGAGAGGCTGGGTTTGAATGCTTCGTAGCTGCACAAGAGCAACAACATACCCAAGATATAGCTCGCTTTGATGCCTACATAGCCCAGCAATAGTAGCAACATGATCAGGATATGACCTAGTTCTGGGAGCAGTTTCTTCCATTCATAGTTTCTCTCAACAACCACCACCACCTCCTCCACCTAATCAGGGTGGCTCCTATTTCTAGCTTGCTTTTTTTTTATTTCTTTTTATTGTTCATATGTGTGTGCTATTCTTTACTTCTATAATGCCTTTTCTATATGTTATTTTCTTTTCAGTTGTTTCCTCCTTTTTGTGATATCAAAAGGTGGAGTAATAGTTTGCTGATATTTACTTGCATATTCTATTTTAATGAAGTTTATTTAGTTTGTTTCCTATTAAGTGTTTAGTGTTTATTGTTTTACATTTAAAAAAAGAACAAATTATTTTTTTATTCCCATACTTCCATAATTTTACCCTCTAAGGGGGGGTTTCAGAAAACATCAAAAGGCTTTGAAATTTCTTTTAATAATAATGTTTGCCATCATCAAAAAGGGGAAGATTGTTACAAATCTAGGCTCAAGTACTATGATTTTGAAGATAATAAATATTATTATTTATTTTCTATCACTGTTATTATATATATAGTTTGCCCTGTTTACTAATCTTTTAAGTCCACAAGTTCACTTTTAATGCAAATCAGCTCAAGATTAGGTAGACTAGGGTTGAGTATGTTTATAATATATATAATAATGTACTTTTTTTACCTATCTTGAGTCAAATCATATATCTAATGGATCCCAAACTAAGTAGCCTTGCACACACACATCCAAGGGAGGGGACTGGTGAGTTAGAGAAATTTTCTATTTTGACTAAATTGTACAGGGCAATTTTTGATCATATTGGTCAATCAATTATAAACTAAAAACCTAAATCGGGGTATCCTGTTAATTAAGATCAATTAACTAATCATACTGTATGATCCTTATCATATAGAACGATAAGTTTAGATTGTGAAAAATAGCTACCAATTAAAATTTAGGCATAATTTTAAATTTCAAATTTTGTATATATCATGCAGGATGATCCGCATCATCCTAGATGATAGGTGACAATCATTCCAAAATTAATCTTGTGATTAGGAGAATAATTATGGTAAAACTTAATTTGATATTATCATACAGAATGATCGGTGATGATCATCCTAGATGACAGAGAACATGCATGGGATGATAAGGGATCACCACCTATCCTACTAGATAAATACCATAATTTTTAAACAAATTATCTATGATGTCTGACCCCTTTCATACTAGATGACAGAAAAGTGCCTGGGAAAATAAGGCATCGTCAGGTATCATACTAGACAATGTTTAATACTTGTATACTAATCATTGAGGAAAATATTCTAATCATTCAAGATTATTCATTTGTTACTTTTAAACTAATTGTATAGGGCAATGGAATTCATACTGGCAATAAGGGTTATTTTGAACTTATTATACAAGACGATCTTAGATCTTATTGGATGATCGGAAGCACATTATTGAAACTAAGGCTTCTTTTGGAGGTTTTCTATTTATGTTCTCATGTTATCCTTGAGATTTGTTGCAACTCGGGCTTCCAAGTTTATGATTTTGATGAAAACAAATAATATTTATTAATCTTTTATTTCTCCTGGTATTTGCAGTGCATAATTCTTTCTATGTTAACTAATATTTCAGGTACATCATGCACCATTCTTTGAAGATTCAAGGCTCAAGATTACGGACAATCAATTATAAACTAAAAACCTAAATTGGGGTATCATGTTAATTAAGATCAATTAACTAATCATATTGTATGATCCTTGTCGTATAGGACGATCAGTTTGGATTGTGAAAAAAAGTAACCAATTATAATTTAGGCATCATTTTAAATTTCAAATTTTGTATATATCATACAGGATGATCCGCATCATCCTAGATGATAGATGGAAATCATGCTTAAATTAATCTTGTTATTAGGAGAATAATTATGTTAAAACTTAATTTGATATTATCATACAAAATGATCGGTGATAATCATCCTAGATGACAGAGAACATGCATGGGATGATAAGGGATTGCCACCTATCCTATTAGATGAATACCATAATTTTTAAACTAATTGTCCATGACGTCTGACACCTTTCATACTAGATGATAGAGAAGTGCCTGGAACAATAAGACATCGTCAGGTATCATACTAGACAATGTTTAATAGTCGTATACTAATCATTGAGGACAATATTCTAATCATTCAGTATGATTCATTTGTTACTTCTAAACTAAGTATAGGGCAATGCAATTCATATTGGCAAAAAGTGTTATTTTGAACTAATTATACAAGACGATCTTAGATCGTATTGGATGATCGAAAGCATATAATTGAAATTAAGGCTTCTTTTGGAGGTTTTCTATTTAAGTTCTCATATTATCATTGAGGATTATCTTTTGGTATTGGGTTAGCCTGAGAGAAAGCTTATAGAAGGAAGAGAGGAGAGCTTTGAGAGAGACAGAGAGAGATTCTTATGAGGGGGAGTTGTGAGGGATTCATGAAGGGTTCTCCAAGTAAGGTTTCCATCATATTTATTAAGCTTCTTCGTTAGCTTTTTGGTGGCTCTAGGGAGACTTTCATCAGTATCAGATCCAAGGCTCTCTACCTACTCCAGAAGGGAGTAAAAGGATTTTCAAAGTTCTCTGCCTACTTAAGGAGGGAGTAAAAGGATTTCTAGGTTCTCTACCTACTCTAGGAGGGAGTAAAAGGATTCAAGGTACTCTACCTCACCAAGTCAATGTAATGATTTTGTAAGGGCATCTCTGCCTTGCTGTGGGGGTAAAAGAAGAGATACTATTGTTAGTGTAATACCTGGAACAGAGGTTTTTGGGGAGTGCATGTAGTTCAAGTTGACTGAACCACTAAAAATCTGGTGTATTCTTTCTATTTACTTTTTTGCATTTACTTTTCACATTCTTGTGCGATTTGTTCTGTGGTCAAAATCTTTGTATTTTATTATTAATAAATTAGTGCTACTTCCATATAAATCATTTGTTTTAAAATATTTAAAATGATTTCAAAAAGATTTCCTTTTTTTATTAAGAAATTTATAAATAACTAATTCACCCCCCCACTCTTTGTTAGCCTAAAGCTAGTTCATAAAGGTTTAATAACCCTCATGAACAATATGATAGGATTTGTTTTGAAGAAGTTTTATTTCTCAATTGAATTTTGTGTTTATTCTTTTGAGACGCACTAAACTTGATAACCTAAATTATTAGATTTTCATTATATATGAGGTTCTTGGAATCCGTGAGGCTCAGTGAGGATTTGAAATATTTAGATTTCATTTTTTATCTCATACCGACAACTTGGCAATGGATTTTTTTGAAAGCCTCATTCTTATTAAAAAAGTCTCTTACAATTTTTTTACTTTTTAGACATTGATCACACTTACCTAAGGAAGAAATGAGTAAGGCAACTAGCAGGAGAGAGGAAATCTCAACTTATGATGAGCATAAGTATACTACCTATGTAAAATATAACCCACTACTAAAGATGGAGAGAGAGAAAGCATCCCCACTGGAGTTGCTAGAAAAATTTGTGGGAAAATAAAATTTGTATCCATGGAAATTCAAGGTGCTACAATTTTTGCGATTGAGTGTGTCAGTGAAAATATCATATTATCGATATATGGCCATGATATTCTACAATGGATTCAAAGATAAAAATAATATTTCAAAAAAAAAAAAATCATCTTTGTAGTCAAATACAATAAAAAGAATAAGAAACTATCACAAAAGATAAAAATGTAATTCTAAAGTTTAATTTAAAGACTAAATCTAATTTTGAATATTAACATTTCTAAAATCAAATACAATAAAAAGAAAATATTATATTGCCCAAAAGGTGAACATGCTATTATACAAATGTATTTGAATGCAAAAATGGATTTTTTATTGAAAATATGTAATTTATGTAATCAAATATAATAGAGAGAATATCATATCACTATGAAAGGTGAACTTGATATTTTACAAAGTTATTTGAATGAAAAAAATGGATTTCAAAAAAATATCTACATTCCCAAAGAAATATATTCTACTTTATATGAATAAGATAGGGACTATTAATCTACACTTATAAGTTCCCCATAAATGTAAGCCTTTAGGGTTAATTACATCCTAGGAGATGTGAATCTCCTAGAAATACTTTTGATTAATGTAATGGCAAATATTTTAAACATATCCATTTTTGACCTCACAAAATTAAGGTGAACACATTTGTAGATATTGGAACTGCATATTTACTATACTTGCAATGCACCATTCTTTTCAGTATCATGCATTTGCATTTATTGAGTAACTGGCAATATTTAGTTTTTCGCAAAAAGTAGAATATATTTAAAAGTTATGTAAAGAGTAAATTATAAATGAAAAATGTGAAGTTTTCATATCTTGTATATTTAGATTAAGTTGGAAAGTTTTTAGAGTTTTAAAATTTATTTTTATGTTTTCTCAAGATTTGCCTTGAGAACTAATTAACCATAGAAGTTTGCTTCTAAAGGAATTGAGAACTTAGTAAAAAAATAAACCCTACTTTGATTTCTCTAATGTTGAAGACAATCTCTAGACATAGATTAAAGTTTTATTTTCAAAATGATTGATAAATGTTATTTTTATCTTTTAAGATGCATTTAATATTCCCTATATTGTGTTTCATTATGAAAGTAAATATCGTTTCTCTTTTAAAATTGAAATCGAAGCATTGGATTACCAACTGGGATAGTATATTTTTAACTAAGTAGATTTAATTAAAAAAATAAAGCAAATAAGTGGATATATTTTAGTTGTCCACTTACTCAACTAGCATCAATATAGTTTTTATTTAAAGAAAAGCATAAAAGCTTTAATTAATCAAAGAAAACTAATACATCCTAATGGAATTCGATTCCTCCTTTAACACTTTAATAAAAGTGGGAGGAATCTTATTCATCTCTAAATCATCCCAAATAAAAGAACTAAAAATTGCATAGTTAGCACATATGTCCGCTAACTTATTGCATTCTCTATTTACACAATTGAAAATAACATAATTGAAATCTTTAATAAAAGATAAGTCTCCCAAATCATTATTACCTTTTTTCATGATGCCTTGAATGAAATTGATAACGTTTTGATTATCACCTTCTATGATTATCCCCTTGTAAGCATACATCCAATCTTTAGTAACTTCTTTGAAAGAAAGAATAGCTTGAAGTTCCAAGTAAGAGATATCCCAATGAATAAGTTTTTTACCAAATGCCAATAAAAATCTTCCTCTATGGTCTCGCATTACTCTACCAATCCCGACTTTATAAGAAGATCAAAGTGAAGCATCAAAGTTTACCTTCAACCAATCGGGTGGAGGAGGATGCCAATTATAATAAATCAACCTAGCCAGTTGGTTGACATCCAGTATACCCGAGCTCATGCCATTGAATTGTTGAGATACTTCTACACAACTTATTGCATTTGTAGCTATCATCCAAGAGCTAGATTTGCTGCCTTCATGAAGTAATTCATTTCTAGCTTTCCATAATAGTTAAATCAAGTTACAAAAGAGACCAATCAGCCAATGGCTTTTGCTCTGAAGCCATAAGCAACAATTTTCAAAAGAATTGAAACTTGGAATTTGAATGCCCCACTAGCTTAAGATTTGAATAACTTCTCTTAATTTCAAGCATTTAGTAACTAAATGTTCAATGTCTTCCACCTCCTCACACCTCCATGGGCAGCTCTCCATGCTATGTAATCTTCTATAACATAAAAAGTGATTTGTAGGAATAGCTTTATGAAGAAATCTCCACCAGAAATTCTCCACTTTGGAACTTAATAAATTTTTTTCAACCAGTCCCAATCATTTGAAGTAGAATGATGATCTCATGAAATCTCTGTAGCCATTACAGTAATTGATTTACCTGGAATCATATGAATTAATTACAGCTTGTCTTCCTCTTCATCAACCGAAATCTGAATTCCAATAATCAAATTGATGAGATCTGGACCACAGAATTCATTCAACTTCTCAATATTCTAGTTCCCATTGATGATCCAGTTATGCATCGTGTAATCACAGCAATCCATTTCTTTAACAAATGTAGGCCATTTGTTTAAGCTTTTATCTAATAACCATTTATCATAAAAAATATTCACTGATTTCCCATTTGCAATTTTCCATTTGACAATTGGTTTTAGGGACTTCTCTCCACTCCTTATAATTTTCCAAGCTGAAGAGCAATAATTGCCCAAAGAATTGTTGTCTGTACAATTATCATATTTTGGGAATAGGATCTTATGAACCAATGTATCTTTTTCTTGAGAAAATTTCCAAGCCGATTTTGCTCTCAATGGTCTTTCTTTCAACAGGGAACCAACTAGAGTTCCCCTTGATTTTTTGATATTCCAATTGAGTCCAAGCTAACATAATGAATCCCATTCCTACATTGACACTTGCACCATATAAAGCTCCTACACAACTTGTCAATTTCATTTAGAATACTTTTAGGGACCAAAGAAAGAGATGAAGGGAATGTTGGAAATGATAATAACACTGATTTTACCAAAGTTAATCTCCCAGCCACAGAGATAAATTTACCTCCCCATACATGCAACATGTTCTAGACTTTGTCTAACAAAAACTGAATATCAGCTTTGACAAGTCTTCTCAATGCCATTTTAATGCTTAGATATGAGAATTCTTTAATTTCCATTAATTCCATGACTTTTGGCAATCCTCCTTTTTTTTTTGACAGATTTTCCAAATATTCCTGATTTTTTTGAATTAACACTAGCCCGTCCATCTACAAAAATCCGAGATTGTGCTTTTAACTTCCTTGACCATTTTCATTCTAGCTTTTGAGAAAATGATAATGTCATCGACATAAAGTAAATGAGAAATTAAAGGCCCATTTGAAGAAATTCTAATGCCAATTGAATCCTTTTTTTGATAGAATGCATTATATAATAGTTGAACACATAAAATGAACAAGAATGGTGACAACAGACACCCTTGACGAAAGCCACTTTTTGCTTCAATCCAATCAGATAAATTCCCATTTATAGATAAAAAAAGTAAGGACCATAAACACAATCCAAGAAAATCTTAAAAAAATTAATATGAAAACCAAAATACTCTAAAGCTTTGCATAAAGTAGGCCAACCCATTGAATCATAGGCTTGCTCCATGTCTATTTTAAAAGAAACTAAACCTTTGGATGATTTAGAATATCTAAACTTCTGGAAAACTTCATGAGCTACCAAAATATTATTTGAAAGTGATCTACCTTTCAAGAATGCTACTTGCTCTACCAAAATCAGTTTGTGAACCACAAGCAATAATCTATTCAAGATCATCTTCGCAGCTATTTTATAAACTGAATTACATAAACTGATCAGTCTATAGTTAGAAGGAGATAAGGGATTTTTTACCTTTGGAATCAGCACAATGATGGTTTCTTTCAACTCCTTGCACATCATACCTATTTTCAAGAAGTGATCTATTGCATTCCATAGATCTACCTTGATAATAGACTAATATGCCTTGAGGAATGAATAGGAAATCCCATCTTTGCCCAGAGCAATGTTCGGACCCAGCTCTTGGATCACCTTTTCCATATATTCAACCATGAAATCCCTATTGAGAACTAAAGAGTCTTCAAAATCTAATACATTCCACAGTCTTGTCCATCCCACTAGTGAGCATTCCCTTTCTTTCCACTTCTCCTTGAAGAAGTTATTTAGAACGTTTTCCACCTGAGACTATTCTTCCACAATCATTCCATTCTCATCCTTAATTTTGTGAATAAAATTCATGTTCCTCCTTGAGCTGGCATAAGCATGAAAAAATCTAGAGTTTAAGTCCCCTTCCTTAAGCCATTTAACTTTGGCTCGCTGCCTCCACCAAGTACCAAGACGAGCTAAGGTAGAATTCAGATTATCCATTTTCACCTTGAGAAGCCAAGAGTCATCTTCATTAAGAAACCCAATTTCAAACTCCTTAGTTTGCAATTCCAGGATTTGATCATTCAGTTCTTCTTTGAACTGATATAGCTCCTTATGCTTGTCTTTACTCCAATAAAAAAAAGCTTTTAAAGATCTATTCATTTTTTGATTGAAAATTTGAGGAAGATTACCACAAGCTTTTCTTCCCCAAGCCTTCTTAACCATAGTCATAGAGGTTGTGTATGAGGCCCACACCTCCAAAAACTTAATCATCTTCTTACTTACTTTATTGAAATCCAATAAATTCAATAATATTGGACTATGATCCGAAGCTAACCTTGCCAGATGCCTCACTACCATATGTTGGGACATGTTTATTGCCGCAGAATTAAGAAGACACGTGTCCAGCTTTTCAAGTATCCTTTATGCTCCCTTTTTGTTGTTACACCATGTGAATTTGGGCCCAATGCTCTTAACTTCATGTAAATCATTACAAGTAATGAAGGAATTCATCTCCCTAGGTCCAAGAGAATAAAAAAACACCCTTCCTCCCTTCTTCTCTTCCCCAGATAGTAAACAATTAAAATCGCCACCCACTATCATAGGGACTTCCTTGGACACATGATATACCAACCTCTCCCAAAGAGGCCTTCTACAATAAGGGTATCTACTACTATAAAGTTTTGAAATAATCCACTTCCCTTTGTTAAGTACATGAAATTCTCCAACCACAAATTGTGAAGTAGCTTCCAATGCCTTGAATGAAGCCATGTTTTTCTTCCATAACGACATAATAATTTTGGATAAACCTTCTCCAGGGACATGAAAAAAGTCCCATTCCATTCCTATCAATAGATTCACATCTCTTCTATCAATAGATGCCAGCTTAGTTTCAAGTAACCCAATGAAGAACACTCCATACTTCTTAGTAAACTCCTTTAAATATAAGGAAGCTTTCCTTTTCTTTACTCCCCTACAGTTCCAGAATCCTATAGATGAATTCATTGTTTATTAGGGGAAGAATTCCCCAGGATTTCCTTTGGATCACATTCCCCCGTCCTATTCCTTGAGACCGAATTAATTGGTCTGAAACCTTTAAGTTGCTTCAAACCTTTCTTCTTTGCAATGGCTGAATTATCTCCTGGGTTGTTCAATTGAGCTATCATTAAACTATCATCGCCTTTATCAACAACTTTATCTTCATTAATAATAACTGGAACTTTAGTCAACTCCTCCTCCTCAATGTTCATATGTTCCTTATCTTTATAAATTTGATTTTACACATCAAGTTGATTTATCATGCTGAGAATACCTGAAGAGCTGAAAGTAGCAGTTCCTTCTTCCACTGGTTCATCATACATTCTAATATGAGGAGGAATAGGATTAGAATGTTGTTACAGAACTTCTACTCGAGAACTAGGCTTCATCATGGTACCTTCATTTTGTTTCCCTGCACCTTTATCTGATACCTTCATGTTTTGCATTACTTCATCATTTTCTTTTCCTTTTGATTCCAAGGATTTGTTTGACTCTTTATAACCTAGTCTTACCCAGGTATTCTTGAATTTCATGTTTCTGAATGTTTTCCTCCCATACTCAACGTGTATCTAGGGACTATAAGTTTCTTTATCAATCGTATCTCCTCCTTCATTTGTATCTCTTGTATCTGGATTAGGCTTTCCTGATGCAGTCACTTCCTCATTTGTTGATTTAGTTTGAATAGCATCCAGCTTATTGCCAGTCACAGGTTCAGCACATTTATTCTTTACATGACCTATTTTTCCACATCTAAAATAGAAATAAGAGATCCTCTCATACTAAAATTTTTGATAGAATTTACCAGCAGCTCCTTCCACCCAAGCTCTCAAAGGGAATTTATTTTCAAGTTTGATCTTCACACAGATTCTGGAAAATTCCCTTCTCCCCCATTGAAACATATTTTCATCAACTAGATACGATGTTCAAACCATTGTAGCAATTCTGCAGACATTCACTTCCTCCCAGCACTGTAAGGGGAGGTTTGACATCTTGACCTACGTAGGAGCCGTTAAACCATTAAGAGAATTAGGTTGAAATGATGGAGACCATTTGTTTAGCCCAATGATATGCCCATTCACATACCAAGGTCCACTAGAGAGGATTGATTCAAGCGCCTTTTGGTCTTCAAAAGCACATAAGACCCAACCTCCTCCAAGCAGAGTAATGTGGAACTTGCCAAATTGAGACCATTGTCTCCCTAGCTCCATCCCTATCACATTGTAAGGCATAGATTCACTATAAACCTTCAAAACTATTGATTTCTTCAATCTGTTAGTATTATCTAACTCTTTTTCCTTGTTAAGCATAACCACACCATTAACATTTGAGCAATCTCCATAATCAAAATCAATAACTTTGAAATTGGATTTCTTAATCCAAGCATTGGTGGTCACTTTATTAGATTCCACTTTATTAGATTGGACAGGACCTTCAGCTACCAGATCCTTGTGGCAATTGCCTAATTTTGCTTAGTTACATTCCCGAACTTTATACGAATCACCAACAACCAATTGCGCTTCAATCGGATTTCCACTTACTGGGAGCTTCTCAGCATTTACATCTTCAGAAATAGTGGAATAGCTACCATCGCCATGAGACTCCGACATAAAAGCATTTGACAGTATCATATCATATTTTGTTACAATAACATCAGATTCGCCAGAGAAACAAATAGGACCAATTTTCATTCCTTTTTGTAAAACAGTCAAATTAATAGCTTCATCCGAGACTTCGTTGATCACATTTTTACCTTTTCCCATATACTATGGTAGATTTTGCTGAAAATAACCTCCTTCATTTATTACCAGGGCATCGGACTTTTTGATCCTTGGTTTAGACTCGGGATCAAACACCAATCTTGCATAACCAAAAATGGGAGGAGACAACCCATTACTTGGACGAGGAAGAATATGAACATTGTTAGATGATGTCTGACGACCATCAGTGGTGTCAGAGGGTGGAGGTCGGTGGACCTCCACCGTCATTGATGGAAAATGAAAATTATGGGAGATGAAATTCAAAAAATGATAGTTTTTCTCTCACTAGAATTTCCTAGAGCTTCTCTCACTAGAATTCCTGGAGCATCAATATAGTTTGAGGAAGCATTATACTTGAAAGAGGTTCCAAGAATAATATTCTCAAAAGAAGACTTATTGTTGGGTACCTTCTATAAAAATTTCCCATTATGCAATTCAATAAAAGTGAATAACATCATGTTATTCCGTGTATTTTTTTAATTTGGGTTCTTTGGCCAACATAATGACTCTTAGAATTCTTGCCTACCTAAAGGTAGATACTTGCAAACTCAATTCTGATCAAATGATAATGCAACGATTTAATGAAAAATGTTAGAGGGCTATGGGTTCTATAATCTTATTGTTATAAATAGATGGACTTAGAAGTGAAGCCAAATACCATATTCTAGATTTGAAGTCTCCTTCTAATGCTCTCTTGGTTAGAACCTATCGTCATAAATATAGAATGGTGTCTTCCGCTCTCTATATTAGTGTATTAAATACTCTCATAAGGGTGTTGAACACTATGCTAAAGGAGATTTACATCTAATCTCAATTCATGAAGTTGGTATATAAAAAGATGACAAATATTATCTATCAAAAAAGCAGATAATCTTCTCCAAAAAATTTCAAACTGGTTGATTAAAAGAAAAGAAAAAGAAAATAAAAACCCTTTTTATCTTGTCAAAAATGTTAATGGGTGTCCTTCTCTTTATGTACAAAGAGGTGCTTGAATGAATTAATGCATAAGAGAGAGAGGTCAAGGATAGTAAAATGAGACAAAATAGGATAAAGAAAAATAAAATTTGTCAATAAAAATGTTAGTAATACATATTGATTTGGAATCTTGTTTGGATGATGAATCATGTGATTGAAAAATTAAATCGACTATAAAATACATAACTATTACTGAACAACCAAAGTTTAAAATTTTTGGAAAAGTAAATAACAATGAGGACAGGGTCTAAATTACTTTAAAGAATAATACAAAAAAGTCTACCTTTAAAAGATTAAAAAAGTCTATATAGAATGTTACTCTAACCCTATTATTCAAAAATGATATATCTAGGTTGGTAGTAAAGGGCTCTCATGCTCTTTATCTTGATAATCAAGCACATATATGAATACTTCCACTTGAAAAAATATAAATACTGATGTAATACTTGATAATTCATTTTTGGATGAGATAATAAAACTTCCTTTAGACTGGTATTTCAATTGTGTAAACAACTTTGCAATGTAAGGTTTCTTGTTGTCAAACTGTACTAGAGGTGAAGCTCAATAGCTTAAAAACTTGCGGAATATAAAATACTATAAACCTAAATCAAAAGTAGGTTTTGTATTTGGAACTCCATGACCATTCAATGATAATGAATATTGATAAGTTATATCAAATAATCTAGAGTCTGATAAACACTTTGCAATGGATGTTAAAACTTTTAATGAACTTTATTTTGAGTCTTCAAATAATCTAGATGATTCTAAAGTTAAGGATGTTCCCCAAACTTAAAGAGGACATTAAATCTATTATAGATGAGATAAAAGGAATACATTTGTGTAATGAATATAATTCTTATCTTATCTTCATAAGTGCCTTATTGATTTTTTTTGAAAGAAAGCAAATAACTTGCATTAAATGGAAAAAGAAAATCCTAAAGTTATTACAAACAAAGATTCGATTCCTCCTTCATCAAATTTGAAAAGGAAGGAGGAATCTTACTAGAAGTAAACACATCCCAAATGAACTCACCAGAAATAGCATAATTGACACATAAATTCACCAATTTATTGCTTTCTCTTCCAACCCAATTAAAAATAACAAAATTAAACATACTTAAGAAATGAAGCTCTTCCTTTCACTTACCTCCCAAGTGTTGTAAGTATTTGATTATGTTTTGGATGTATCCTTCAATAATAAGTCCTTTGAAAGAACCTATCCAATCTTTCATGATTTCTTTGATGAAGTTAATTTCCAAAAGTTCCAAATAAGAAACATCCCAATGAATACATGATTTCCCATAAGCCATAATAAATCTTCCTTTGCAATCTCTGACAACACCTCCAACTCTTACTTTATAAGATCTCAATAATGATGCATCCACATTAATCTTGATCCAATCGGGAGGTAGAGGGTACCAATGATTCAACAGTCTATATGACAGATTAGTACCCCAGTGGCCCGATTTAAAATTTTCACACTAGAAAGAGATAGATGCATACTTAAACGAATTGATGGCAATCATTAATACACTCTCATCTTTACCTTCATTAATTAGTTTGTTCCTTGCTTTCCAAGAGAAGAAAATTGAATTGCAATATAAATTTGTAATGAACCTGTATTCTTTTGTATTAATTTTTATCTAGTTTAAACAGTCATGAATAGAATGGAACATTGGAAGACCGAATCCCCATATGTTGAGCTAATTCAAGATATCTGTCATCTTTAAACATTTGAACAAGATATGTTCCAGGTCTTCTGCTATATTATAGGCTCTTGGGCATACATCTACCACTTGGAATCTTCTATTATAAAGTTAATGAGATGTAGGTAATGCATTATTGAGAATGCGCCACCAAAAAACTTCCACTAGTGGAAGAAGTTTAATCATTTTGAAACAATTCCAATACCAACATTCTTCATTTTCCTCTATTGAAGCTTTAAATGCTAAAGATGAAATTGAACAGCTCGAATTCTAGCATAACAATTCCAAACAGTCTCCTTTTACCACATTGACTGAAACTTATAGATGAAGCATATGATATCATATCCAAATAGTAACTCTAACTTGTTAAAGTCCCAATTTGCATCAGCCAACAGACAATCCACTATGAGATCTTCCTGTTCTGGAGCAACCATAAAAGTTGGCCACTCATTTAGGCTTTTATCCAAAATCCAAATGTCTTTGTACACATTCAATGAAGCACTATTTTCAATCTTCAATCTAGTGATTTTTTTTTAGGGTTTCCAATCCATTTGCAATAATCTTGCAAGCTGAGCTTTTATTTTTTACTATGATTTCTCCATCCCTCAATCCACATTTTACTCCGATGGTTCAGTATAATAAAGGCTCTTTATCTTGAGTTAATTTCCAAGCCAACTTCACTCTAAGAGGCCCAACCAAAGTAGTGCAGGAACGCAGACCTGTTCCGCCACAATTTTTAGGCTTATATAAATTGCTCCAGCTAACAAAGTGGATTCCTATATTTTCTTTTGCTTTGTTCCAAATAAAACCTCTACAAATCTTATCCAACTCCTTTAAAACTCTTTTAGGAACAAGTGATAGAGTACTATAGAAAACTGAAATGGATAGAAAAATTGACTTGATTAGTGTGAATTTACCAGCTAAAGAAATCAGCTTAGATCCCCAAATATCCACTAATCTGATAGGATTTTCAATTATAAAACTTAAATTAGCTGCTACTAGCCTCCTTAGAGCCATTTTGATCGCAAGATAATTAAACTCTTTAATAACTTTAAACTTTTTGATCCTCTCGATAGACTTCTTCTTCTTTTCCTTAACATGTTTTCCAAATAAGATGAAAGATTTCTTGATGTTGATGCTTTGTCCAGTCCATTCATAAAATTTTCTAAGGATATCCTTGATTTTATTAATAATTTTGATTTTAGCTTTAGTGAATATTAGTATATCATCTGCATAATGAAGATGAGTATGCCTCTAAGGCCAGTTGCAACCATATTAATTCCCACATGATTTTCTTTCTGTTTGAACATGCTAGACAAAAGCTGAGAGCAAAGTATGAATAAATATGGAGATAATGGGCAGCCTTGGCAGAATCCACTTTTGGATTCAATCCAGGAGGAAAGCTTTCCATTAATTAGTAAGGAGAATTTTGGTTGCTGGACACACTCCATAATCCAATATGAGAATTTCTTTGGAAAATTGAAATATTCCAAAACATTTCTTAATGTCTCCCAGCACATACTATCATACGCCTGTTCCATATATACTTTGAATGAAACCAAACCATTAGATGCTTTTGATTATCTGAATTTATGAAATGATTCTTGAGCAATAAGAGTGTGGTCCATCAAAGATCTTCCACTTATGAATGCAGCTTGTTCTTCCGAAACTAGCTTAAGAATAGACATTTTCATTCTATTCAACAAAATCTTTGCCACTATCTTATAAATAGACCTACATAGACTAATAGGCCTGTAATGACTTGGAGCTATGGGTTTATCAATTTTTGGAATAAGCACTATTAAAGTTTCTTTCCATCCCTCATTCATTTCTCCCGAGTGAAAAAATTAATGGATAGCATTCCAAATGTCATTTTTAACAAAGCACCAAAATTTTTTAATGAAAGAGTATGTTATACCATCATTACCCGGAGAAATATTCGGTTTGAAATTGAATACCAACTCTTACACCTCTTCTAGAAAAATATCTTCCATTAACTTATTCTTATCAATCTCGTCCAGCAAGTAGTTGGGACTTGGCCACCCATTGACACAATAGCTCCTTTTTCTCCACTTTTCTTTAAAGAATTTTGAAAAAACTTCATAAATCTATAATTGCTCTTCCATTACTTTCCCATCTTCATTATAAATTTTGATAATTCCATTCGTGTATCTTCTGGCAGAAGCAAATGAATAATAAAACTTTGAATTGTTATCCATATCCAAAATCCAATTAACTTTAGCTCTCTATTTCCACCAAGAGTTCAGCCGTGCTAGAAAAGAGTTCAATTCAGCCACCATTGAATTGAGACTCCATCTATCTTCATCCGAGAGATACCATCTCTGCTTCTTTCATCTGTAGTATCCAAATTTTTGTTTTCAGTTCTACTCTTTGGATTTCATTCTTTTTATGTTTGGACTTACTCCAATAATATAAGGCTTTCATTGTTCTTTTGAAATTGAAATTCAATACTTCTGCAAAGTCACCTCTAGAATTCTTACTCCAGGATGCTTTAACAATATCTTTTGCAGCTAGATAAGAAGCCCATACTTCCTCATATCTAATAATCTTCTCAGATTTGAAACTTTCATCCAAAAAATAGAGTAAAACCAGATAATGGTCTGATGCCACTCTAGCAATGTGTTTAATCACCATCCAATTTGAAAATTTCAATGCTTCGATATTTAGAAAGCATCTATCCAATCTTTCCAAGATCCTGGCACCACCCACTTTATTGTTACACCAAGTAAATTTTGGTACAATAAAATTGATTTCATGAAAATCATTGTTAACTAAGAAAATTTTCATTTCTTTGGAAGCAATGGAACACCTAAAATTTTTTCCACCTTATTTTGTCTTCCTTTGACAAGAAATAGTTGAAATCTCCTCCAATAGCCATAGGAATATTGATAGCAGTGAATTCTTCAGATTTTTCCCATAGAGCTCTTCTTTGAACAACTTCCCTACTACCATACACTGCTGCAATCCTTCAAAGACCTTTGTTCTGGATCATCATATCTCCTATAACCACTTGTTGAGAGAAGTCCACAATAGAGAAGGAAGCAATATTAAGTTTCCATAAAATGATGATGCCTCCTGACAAGTCGTCGTATGGGACTTAAGAAAATTCCCAATCATCTCCAATAAAAGACTTCATATCCAATCTGCTGAAAGAAGAAACTTTTGTTTCTAATATTCCCACAAAAATTACACCATTATCTCTAACCACTTCTTTGAGATATAAAGATGCTTGTTTCTTTTTTGCCCCTCTACAATTCCAAAACATGATGGAAGCCATTAACAATTTATGGGGGAAGAAGCCCCCACCTTGTCTTTCCCTTCACCATCCTTTTGTATGTTTCTAGAAAGCAGTTTAATAGGCCCCAAGCTCCTGAGTTCCGTAGCAAGTTTTACTTTAGAGTTTGATAATCCTTCCTCTAGAAGCCCCCTTGCTAATTTCAGATCCTGATCCCGAGCAGATAAAGATCTTTCATTATCCATATTCTCAGCATTTTTCCAATCATTTTCTTTAGTAACTTGAGGAGAAGATTCTATATATTCTTCTAGATCAGTAACATTGCCCATCTTTTTTGTATTTTTCTCATCATCCATTCTAGCTCCTTGCGGAATAGATTTTATAATCTCTTCTGGGACAAATTCACCTTATTCGATTGAATCTGACAACACAACAAATTTGCTCCCTCCTTTCAATAATTCATTATTGTCAGAACATTCCTTTTGTAGCCTTGAATCAAGTAATTTTTGACCTCTTCATTAAGAACAATAATTCCTTATACCAGTGTTAATTCTTCCTCAGCCGGCTTACCTTTATCACTATTACCATCATGTTTGATCACATATTCCTTCACAACTTGCTTCCTTTTATGGAATTCAACCGTCTTCTAATTAAAAACATTCTTTTTTTCCATAATGAACGTGAATCCATGGACAATAAGAGCTGTCATTTGCCTTGGATGATTCTCCCAATTTTCCTTCAAGAGATGAATTAGTAGGATTATCTTCTTTGGGTACATAATCCTCTACTTCTTTGGAGGTAATCTGTTTACTCCCGAATGTCAACTTAGGACATTTTATTTTTAGAATGTCTAATTCTACCACAATTATAACAGAGATTGGGGAACTTTTCATACTCAAATTTCTGATAAAATATTCCCGAATTACCTTCCTCCCAAACACTAAGAGGAAGTTTTTTCTCGATTTGAATATGGACACAAATCCTTGTGAATTCCCTCCTCCCCCATTGGAATATATTATCATCAATTAAGTAAGGTTTTCCAACCTTAGATGTAATTCTGCATATAATAATTTCATCCCAGCAATGTAAAGGTAAGCCCAGCAATCTGATCATATTGGTGCTGTCAGCCCTTTTAATGAGTTAGGAGAAAACTGAGACGACCACTTATCCAACCCTACGATTTGTCCCTTGACATACCAAGGTCCATTAGACATGAACAAATCAGGTCCTTCCTCATTACAAAATGCACATAATATCCATCCCTTACCAAGCCAAGTAAGGTTAAATTTACCCAAATGAGACCATTGTCTCTTCAGTTCAGCATTCACAACATAGGAAGGTATTTTTTCTCCAAAAATTTTCACAACTAAAGCGTTTAGCAATTTTTTTTGTATTCTCCAGCACATTCTCCCCATTCAATTTGATAGCATTTCCATCCTCTGATAGAAAGTTGCCTAACTCCAGTTCAAAAACTCTTCTGTTTAGCTTTTTATTCCAAACATTAGAAGGGAAATTACCTGAAGGCTCTATGTTATTTGAAACTTTAGCACCTTCATTTATAATGCATTTGTTGAGATCTTTAGAATCACATTAATGAACCACATCCCTGTTGTCATTCTGTCTTCCCTCTCCTTTAGCCGATGTTGACCCCTCTGTCATAGATTATTCTTTTCCCAACAAAGATGAAGATTCAAAATCCTTCAAAGCTTCATAAAAAATCTTGTTTATTCTAGTAACAGTAGATGTTGTTCTAGAATTAATTTCTTTAGTACCAGCAAAATCAGAACTTATAGGAATAATCAATTGAATTGCATCATCATTCATCATCACTTTCTTCCCTTTCCCGATATTAGGAATAATCTTCATTTTATTTAACAATCCACCCTCATAGATTGATAATGGTATGAATTTACCCGAATTCAGGCAACCTTTGAAAAAAGCCGTATCTTTAGCTGAGACATTTCCGTCGAAAGCAGGAGGACATGATTTGAAAAAACTTTGATTATGCAATCATGTTTTCCAGGAATGTGTTTCAATGATACCGGTTTTGACAATGATCGGTGATCATACGCCATCACCAGAGAATCGAGATTCTCCGCCAAACTGAATTTTTGAAATACCAGCTTCTCTCTCTAGATTCCCACAGCTTCTCTCTCTAGAATTTCCACTGATTGAGGATTAGGTAATTTAAATAATTGAGTTACTATAGGAGTTTAAAGACTATGTTTGCTGGAGTTATGAATAAATGCTTAGACTGTCTTAAGATATAGTAGGTCATAAACTAGAGATATAACCAAATATGATTCCTAAAAAATAAGCTCCTCATTTTATGTGACTATAAATAGAACAATAAGTCACAACTGAAGTCAAAAAGCTAATAGGATTTGGTTTCATCAGGGAAGAGAATATACAACATGGTTAACCAGCATATATACATCAACATCATATATTTGAATAAAACCTATCCAAAAGATAACTTTTTTTTCTTTCTAGATTAAAACTCATGGTAGATATGGCTTCCTCATATGAAATATTATCCTCTATGGATGGTATATCTTATTATAATTAGATAAAAATGCCTCATAAAGATGAAAGGTATACATTATTCATAACACTAATAGGGCTCTAATGTTATAAGGTTGTTCCCTCCAGACTAAAGAACATTGAAGCAACATACTAGTGGGAAATGATGAGAATATCTTACAAACTTATCCTCTGGCAAGTGAAGTGTTTTGTGGATGATCTATTTGTTCAATGTTATAAAAGATAAATTTATTTAATTGACATAAGACTTTTTTTTTAATGACTTAGATAGTATAATGTAAAAATGAACCCTCTAAAATGTTCCTTTAGCATCACTTCAGAGAAGTTTATTGACTTTTTAGTCAGAAACTAGAGAATCTAAATAGATCCTGGTAAAATTAAAGAAATCCTTAAAATGCCACCACACAAAGGTCTAACTTAATTGAGATCTTAACAAGTTTGACTAGCATATCTTATAAGATTTATATTAAACTTATATGGAAGAAGTCAACCATTAACAACTTTATGCAAGAAAGATATTTATTTCTTGTGGGATTATAAATGCTAGGAGGCTTTTGACAACCTTCAATAATACTTGATGAATCCTACAATTTTGGTAGCTCCTATATTGGGGAAGCCTTTAATCCTATTCATGGTAGCTCTAAGTAAATCTCTTACTGCCTTGTTAGCTTATGTTAAAAAGGAAGGAAAACATAATGTTCTTTATTACCTGAGAGACTGTTGCATCCAAATGAAGTAAATTTTCCTTGGATCAAGATATATTATTTTACCCTGATCATCTTTTCTCAATAGTTAAGGAACTACATATTATCTTATATAGTAAATCTAATATATAGAGTAAACTAGATGCAATATCTGATGACTCATAAAATATTATCACGAAGTTATCCCAATTGTCAATGATTATTCCACTATTTAACATAACATTCATTTCTCTACATGCTATGGATGGACAAGCCTTGGCATTCTTTTAACAGTACATTTGTTTCTAAATGATTATCTAGTAAATGACAAATTTTTAGATGAACATTGATAAATGTTTTAGAATTAACTATTTTAAATGAAATTAAGGAAATATAAATCATTGGAAATTCACAACTCATCCTTAATCAAGTTGCGTTAGTATACGATGAAACTTCTTGAGACAATTCAAAATGTGACAATATATCCGATATTGCATAGAAAGAGTTCTATGGTGGGTGCTATACTAAAGCTTTGTAAGAAATTAGCTTGCCCAGAAGAAGATTTTATTTTAGTAGAGGTACAGGGTCATAAGGTCTTCTCACCCATATACATGGAGTATATAAATAGAAAATCCCCAACTAACTTAAAAATTATTCTTGTTGTAGATGTGGTAGATAGGAGAAAACCCTTCATTGATGAATTACAAGAATTCAATCTCCCTTATGATAAATTAATTTTAGATCAAATTAATGAAGATCCTTATTGATACCTTAACCAATGATAAAATATATAGAATATGTTTTTATTAGATGTGGTTATATTGTGTTCATAAAATAGATACTTAAAATATAGGGTAAGAATTTCACGTTGGATTATGTGGTGATCACTATTCTAGCCCAAAATGAAGATGAAACTTAAAAGGATGGGATAAATTAATTTTAGATCAAATTAATAAAGACCCTTATCTGATACCTTAACCAATGATAAACTATATAGAATATGTTTTGATTAGATGTGGTTATATTGTGTTCATAACATAGATGCTGAACATATAGGGTAAGAATTTCACGTTGGATTATGTGGTGATCACTATTCTAGCCCAAAATGAAGATGAAACTTAAAAGGATGGGATAATCTTGTTCATCAATGATAGATTATTGCTTGAATATTGCATGTAATTATCATCAATGTCAAGTGCATGATGTGGTCATACATCAACTGCCAATTATATTGCACCCAATAATTGCTTCATGGAAATTTGAAAGTTGGGTTACTAAATTCATCAGTCTTTTTGATCTTCCATCATTCATAATTAACAAGTTTTTACTTGCAATAATATATTACTTTTAAAAATTTGTATAAGTACTTTCATTGATATGGTTAAAATGCATCTTGTTCTAAATTACTTTGAAGACCATATCATATATCAAATTGTTATTACTCATTAAATCATATATAATAATGGTATATTATTTAGAAGAACCAAGATAAACAACTTCTCTAGATATCATGAAATAGATTGGAGATACTCAATGTTCTATTACCCTCAGGAAAATCGATAAGTTGGAGCCTTTAATAAAATTTGGTGCAATTTCTAAAGAAAATTCTAGACAATAAGAAGTGTCAGTGGCATCAAAAGCTAGGTAAGCTTTATGGGCATATAGAACTCGAAATCAGTCTAGAAATTCATTTTAGTCTTTAGAGAAGAGGCTACCCTTTAAAAGGATAAACTCTAATTAGAAAAGAAAAATGGTTTAGAAGAAAAAATATTGTAGTCTCAATAGAATCTCAAGTTATATAAATCTATAATGATTTATGTGAAAGTTCATTAGAGATGTTAAGACCTTATGAACTTAGTCCCAAGCTAACCAAGAGGGGGGGTGAATTGGTATTTTAAAATTTATTTTCACAAAGAATGAAAATCACATAAACCAAAATCACACCACAAAAATAAATGTGGAAATAAAAGTGCAGAAGCGATAATAAGAAAAGAACACAGGAATTTATAGTGGTTCAGTCAACTCGACCTACGTCCACTCCTTGGAGGCACCCTTCAAGTATTGCACTACAAAATATCGTCCTGAAGTATCTTAAGGTTTTTTTGACTGGATTGTCCTGGCCGATCCTGCGATCGTCCAGGATGATATGATCGTATCAATCATCCTTAATTACTCCCTTGATTTCCTGATCAATTAAGGCATAATTTGAGAATTTCTTCCAGGCCGATCAATGATCGTCCTGGCCGATAATTTAAAAATACAGTATACCTTAATTGTCTATGGCGGCAACTTCTTTCTTTTTTGAGCTTATCGTCCTGGCCGATACACGTATCGTCCAGGCCGATACGTTAATGACTGCTGCCTTAATTAAGAATCCTTATTTAGACTTTCTTTTTTAACCCTGATCGTCCAAGATGATGTAAAAAATTGTCCTGGCCGATATGAGTAAAAACAGTAATTCTAAGTCTCTCAAGTGTGTGTGTGTAGGGTTACTTAGCATCAGTCTCTTTGACCATTACAAGTAGACTCAAGAATTAAAAAACAAAAGTACAGACTGACTCAACCCTAAACCTATGCACTTCTGAACTGGCTTTGTTGGTTCGTCCGATCTTCGATTCCTGAAAAGTTAGAAGCAACAAGAAGTCCGAGAGAAATAGTGTTTGTCAATCATCAAAACATAAGCCATGAAAATAGATTTGCAACATTATGTACATAAAAAATGGTTCATCTAAGAACCTTCAAAATACGTAATATGGCCCTAGTTCTATAAAGACACATTTTGGACAATTGAAAGATGGGTGGTAAATTTAAACTGATGTGGGAAGGTTTGTTAAACGTGGAGAAAGCCTATCAAGGAGGTTCCTACCAATTGGATGAGTGTAAATGAAATCATCCCATGTTTCCAATAAATTGGCGATACCTTATGAGATATTACAATAGATAAAATTTATAAATAAAGTTTAATGAATAAAAGATTTTTTTTTATAAATTTCTTAAGTTTGTTGATGTTTTAATAATGATCTGGGTTTGAATGATGAGGTTGGTTCCAAAGAATTATACTAGAACACATAAATTTTAAACTCTATTACTTATTAAAGCCTTTTTCATATGGATCCGTGTAAGTTCCCCAGCGATATCCATTCCTTTTGAACTTTAGTTAATTTGGTAATATGACCCTAATGTTGTCTTAATCTACCATTTAAATTTTCCAATTTGGGAGCGACGACCTCCCATTTAAGTTTCCTTAAATTTTCTTTTTTGGGGTAAATCTCCAATTCATGTTTAAATTTTAATTTTTAAGGATTTATTTAAGTTTCCCCAACGACATCATTTTATTTTGAACCTTAATTGACTGGGTTAAATAATTATTGTTATTTTTCTAATTTTAATTTTAAATCTATTTATTTGAGATAGATCTCTCATTTGAACATTCACCTTAATATGTTAAATAGAGTACAACCTCCCATTTAAACATCATAAATCTTCTTATATAGAAGAAACCTTCCATTTAGGTAGAAATCTTTCTTGCTAATTTGATATGGTCAAGTGAGTATTAAATCATCACTTTTTTCTATTTTGAATGTGGTCAAGAAAATGTTGGATTCTCCAAACTCTTTATCTTGCCATTTTGATATAGTTAGGTGAATATTATATCTTTGAAAATCTCTTTCTCATTTGTTTGATATAGTCAGGTAAGTATTGTGTTATCCTCCTTTACTATTGTTATATTTAGGTAAAGGCTAGATATTTTTTAAATCCATCTAAATTTAATTTTTGTGGGGCATGCCTCCCTTACAAGCTTCATTTCCAACTAAACTCTATATGGTTGAGATGATTTCCTTATCATATAGCTTATTTGATTAAATCTACCTTTTTTATATTATTTCCTTTTAGGTATTTATCAACTAAATTTCTTTAGATTTTGTTGAATATTTTGGTCAATGTAAAAATTTTGTGTAATTTACTTTCCAAGTTCATCACACCTATTGCGGGTCCATTTTTTGACCTCTTTTTTATACTAGGTCAAGTCTTGAATCATGTTGTTCAAATCATTGGATTCAATTTTAATCATTAAACCTTGTTAATTCGTGAGGCATATTGTTAAATAAATAAACATTCAATCAATCTTTTTAAATGCTCAATCATTCAATCAATCAAAATAATTCAATAATTGTCATTAGCATAATTATTAAAATTTTTAATCAATAGTAAAACCTTTGAAACATTTTGGATAATTTTAATTCAATCATTATTTGATTTTTAAATCTTCAATCATTAAACAATCCTTCTATAATCAAATAACTTTTAATCCTTTCATCAAAATACAATTTAAATCCGTTATTAAAAATCCAGATTAAAGTTCAAACCCTAAAGCAATTAGATTTTCCCCTTTATGAGGGGAATTTTTAGTTGGATAAAAACCCTTGGTAAAGCTCTCAAAATAATGTATAATCATTCACATCTTGATTAGATATATCCCTCGAGCTTACCTAATCATTTTGGAGGCCTTCATGCCCTTCCAAACCCTATAACCTAAAGCATCCTCCCTTGGTCCCAAACCATTAAATATTTTCCATCAATGCCACTCAACTTGGTATATTAGTTTCTACACCTTAGAAATATTTGGAAATAATGCAAAAATTGTTTTGAATAATCATTACATAGATTTGAACCCACATAGATTAATGGTTGACCTAATTTGACTAATGAGACCCTTAAACCTAACTTTTTCTAATTACATGAACCATAATTTAAATTTTAATCCAAACCCTAGGTACCCTACAATCACTCTTAATCATGCATAGACTCAAACAATATCATGATTGTGCTAGGTTTACCATAATTGGTTAATTTGATCATTAAGACTCCATTTGACCCTACACCTTCAATCATGCATATGAGTTATACTAAACCATTCCAAAGCATTCAGAACCCTCAAAACATTGAACCTTTCATAACAAAATATGATTGAGCACTTGGTAGACCATGGTTGACCAAATACATGTTAAGTCTAAATTTGACCTAAAGGAACTCTAAATTTAATTCAATGCTTAGAGACCACTGATTGACTTTTAAAACTTCAAATAAGTTTAAAATAACATTTAGAATTTATTCCAATGTAATGGTCTAGTCAAACTTTGTTTACTAAGGCAACCTAGGTTAACCAAACTACATATGAGTTTTCTCTTTTAGTTCAAGTGATATAGGTTGACCCAAGTCACCAAATTACCTTTGTATTATCCATTGGGTGTTCAAGGATATATCTTTGGTAGCAAATCCCTTGGGCTCAACTCAACAAAAGTGAAAATGTTTTTATTAAGAAAAAACTCAATTTATGAAAAGTTTGCCTAGCCCAACCGATACATTATACTTGGGAAGGTTCCAAACGCTTTGCAAAATCAACTCGCACAAGGTGGTGGCTTGAGGTAGCCAAAAACCTCAAATAGCAAGTTAAATTCCATTATTTCATTCATGAGTCCTAGCTATCTTACCATGTTCTTTCAAACTCTCTAGAATAATGTCCTAAACTCTATTAAACTATCACTTCTAACTTAAGCTATAAGAACCTACATAGAATTTTGGATTGATTAGGTCACAGTCAAACTATGAATACCCCAAATTTTTTTTGTGTAAAGGGGTTTTATTTATTTGTTCTTAATCTCCTCATTGATTCCCACACTTCCCATAGCTCTTAGCCAGCTTCTTTATATGTTTAGTGGAACTTCAACAAGCTCCTCTGGCCAAATTTCTAAATCTTGATCTAACTATTATCCTTGATTTCTTTTTGAAGAAAACCTAACCCTAGGTGGAGTGAATTGTATCCCAATAGAAATTCCCCTTAATCCTCCTATGTATAGAGTAATTTGTTAAACCCGATCATGGATTAACATATGTCTAGTTAAGTGTGAAGGGAAGTAATTGGACAAAAAATTCACACTCAGATGATCCTCTAGGATTAATTTGACTAAGTTATGTTGGTTAAATTTTTTGAATCAAATAGAAACTTTTATGTGGCTAAGGAATCAAATATGAAGAAGAAAACACAATCTTGGTTATTTACTTAATTTAGACAAGATAGATAACACTGATTGTGTTGTATTAGAGATTATACATCTTTCCTAAATTTTAAGCATTTATGTCCCAGCTATTTTATCTCTAGTTGAATGGTTGAGATTAATCCTAATTTTATGAGGGACTCCTTAGTGGTTAAAGAAATAATAAAATATTGCTATATGAAATAATGCAATTAATTATGCATATCTAGGGTATTTAAATAACAGAAATCATTTAGATACTTAAAAATTTATAATTTCTCACACACATGGATAATTTTAGGGATCTTGAGCTTTATAGATTTGTTTTGAGGAGTACTATAAAGGCTTAGGGTTTGGGATCCATTTTTGAATGCATGAAGAGTTATTTCAAAAATATTCCCCACTGTGTTTTTAAAATTACTTGATGAAATTTAATCAAATTAAGCTTAAATTTAAAGGGAAGATTCCTGGATGAGTTTGAAACATGTACAAAATTATACATGGTAATTTGAGCTTAGAGAGAGCTTTAGTTTTGATTCTAAATTTCTTTGTCAAAAATTGACCAAGTAATTTATTTTTTAATAAAATCAAATGCATAAATCCATTACAGTTGTGATTTTGGAATTTTTATTGGGTCCGGTGTCCGGATGAAGCTCTACCTTCATCCACTAATTAAATGGTGACACATAGTAGCCACATTACCACTGACCTGGCCCAGCAAAGAGTGGATATGTAGCACATGAGTATTTGGAATGATGACGTCTCGACGACCCGACCCAAAAATAATTATAATTTTTTAATAAAAAATAGCCATGATTCACATATTCAAAGATGAAGCATTTCTTCTACAATTTTTCATATTCTTTGCATTCACAAGCATCTTCCATCATTCTGAAGAAAATTTTCGGTGAATTAACTTCAGAGAAATAATGCCTCACGTTAGAATTTTCTTCTGAAGTAAATATTTTTCTCATAAACTTTTTGTGGTTACAAAAATTACAAATAAAATATATAGGGTTAGGGTTTACTTACAAACTTTAATTGCTACTGTAAAACTTTGAATGTCTCATTTGAAAACATCTATAATTAATCAAAGCTTCATGGTCGGTACAAATCGGTACTACTTAATATATATGAGTATTTCTTGTTACCGGTTGGTATTGATCTTTATTTATCAGTATAGATCAATTTGAACATAAATAGATTTTTAAAATATTGATTATTACTAGAAAAATATAAATAAATTGTTTTATATTTTAAAAATATGGTGAGTATTTTGTTGCAAGACTACGACAACTACATATAAATTAGTTCCTAATATTATCGCCAATCACTCAGAATATTCAACTTGTGTATATAATACTGTTGAAGTGGGATATGCTTTCAGATTGTTTTATTATTAATGGCCAAATGTTATATTTTACATCTGATGAAGTTGCTCTGATCATTGGCTTGCCCAATATAGGTACTAAATTTGAGGCAAGAACTGCTAGAATAATTGGAGTTACAAGAAATAACATCAGGAATGATATTGAGAAATTGGATGTGTCAACTCCAATAGAGGATTTAGTAAAAGAATTTATAATTTACTTATTATCAAACCTTTTCTTTCCCATGGCCAACTTCTGTGTACCTACTGTAATCATGGATGTTGCAGATAATATAGATAACTTTGGTCCATAGAACTGGCCTGAATCAATTAGGGATTTCTTGGTGAATGAATTCAATGCAATTTTAAAGAAACAATCCAAAGGTTATTCACTAGGTTACGTCAATTGATTTGTAATAATTGTAATTATGAGTACATACTTGACATTTTTGTTAAGTTTTCCTATTGGTTAAGGTATTTTTTAACATGATTAAATAGAATTTTTTAGCCTAAATCTTTGCAAATATGGTTTTTGGAGCATATGAGATCCACGACGTAGTGGATGACTTATCCCGTCCCCGTTTGACTTGTTGGGATGGGAATTTTATATATAGTGTGAAAGATGTAAATAATTTATTTGCTGAACTCCAGGATAATGAGGTTACAAACCTAGTTATATTCATTTAAATTTCAAATTGAGTTATATATTTTGTATGTCTTAAAAGAAATATTTTGTAGATTTTCCAAGATTTACAAGGAGTTACAGAAGCTGAGAAGATGTTATTAGATAGTTCTTCAACATATATAGCTGAATAACAACTATAAATTGCATGACCCTGCAAGACAACCCCAAACATCTCATCTCGCCCCCTCACTCTAACTCCATCCAATCCAACCAGGAATCTAAGCCCAGCTCAAATTCCAAACCCACCACCAAGAAGTAGGACCCAGTCACAAAAAGAATCATCCAGTGTACATGTTTTAAGTCCACATGCTGTAGAAGATTATAACTGGCAAACCCTGAACCAAGCTATCAAAAAACTGATTACACATAACAACTTATTAGTAATGAAGCAAACATCAATTGAATCATCAAATAATATACTTGAAAGGCATGTTGAGGTCTTGGAACAATCAGTATTTAACCTGACAGAAGATAGTAAGTTGAAATATGCTGTTATATAAAAGTTTTTGGGTGATCACTTTCTTGCTTCATTTAAATCTTACCGAAGTGAAAGTTCTGGAAAATCTTCTTCAAGAACTATTTTTTCCAATAATATTATGACCCAATCAGCCAAATCTATTTCCCAAATAGCTATGGAAATTATAAAGGAAAGAGTAGTGGAAGGGCAGGATGTGCTTGTTACCCCATCAACCCCATCTGCTGTCTCACATAAAGTGAAATCTACACAGATAGAGAAATTTTAGGCCCATGTAGATGATGGTTTAGAAGAGAAGGATATTAGCCTTTCTAAGGATGAGGGATTTGCTTCATCTTCTCATGAGGCATTGCTAGATGTGTTCGACTGAGGAATGATAGGAAAAGGAAAGTGGTTATAACTCCATTCATAATTGAGCCTACTCCTGCTCCTGCTCTTCCTACTAAAAAAACTAAGAATAAAGAAACTGCAGCCAAAGGAACAAAGGCTTCTCTAGTTGCTTCTAAAAAAAATAAGATAAAGGCTCCTGCTGCTGCTGCTCCTACTTCTACTTCTGCTGTTGTTCTTGCTTCTGCTCCTAATATTGTTCATGAGGTTGATGAATCAAAAATAATAAAAGGACATCCAGCGCCAGAAATATTAGAGCACTTAAGTCGTTTATTAATAAATGAAGAAAAATAAATTTGCATCGATAATTATTTGAAACAGTTCAAGGATAAGTGTGTACCGATGAGTACCGAGCAATATAATTTAATTATTAAGTTATTATACTGAGTAGTTAAGATCAATACTGACTTCTACTGAGTTAAAAAAAAACTTGATATTGCTCGGTATTGATATGTTTGAAATGATTATTTTATGATACTGATCTTAAACTGAGTAGTAACAGCTTTTAATGATAAGTACTTAGTAGCAACAGCTAATACCGAGTTGAATACCGACTTGTACTGAGTTGAAAAAAAGTTGATATCTCTTGATATTAATATGTTTGAAGTGATTATTATTTGATACTAAACTTGTACATAGTAGTAACAGCTTTTATTGATAAGTACTTAGTAGCAACATCTAATACCGAGTTGAATACCGACTTGGACCGAGTTGAAAAAAACTTGGTATTGCTCAGTATTGATATGTTTGAAATGATTATTATATGGTATTGAACTTGTACCAAGTAGTAATAGCTTTTATTGATAAGTACTTAGTAGCAACATCTAATACCGAGTTGAATCAAGTATAAGAAACATACTCGGTACTGTTCAGTATATTACATTAATCGATGCTTGTAGGCCTTTATGTGTATTCTTTTATTCTAATGAACATTATTTGAATAATCCAGGGGCGATGTTATTTTTGAGTCTGGGAATATAATTATTTACAGAAACCAATTGAACTTGTTATTATTATCAGATGAGCTTGATAATAATCACATTGATGCATTTGCTCTTTTATTAGCCTAGAAGAATAAACTTTACCCAAGCCTCAACCAACCTTTTCCTTTATTTCTAGTTTCCATTAGGTGAGTAACTATTACTAATTTATATTTATTATTTTAACCATATTTCAACTTAACACCAATTCTATTTATTCCAAGGTTACTTCTCTCACTCAAATCAGACGAACACAACTTCATTCATCTTGTGTATCACCAAAACAGCTGTTATGAGTGTAACTCTGATCCTTGTTCCCATAATACACGAAAAACATTGGACACTCCTAGTTGGAAATATAAGGAACAAAATATAGGAATTTTTTGATTTATTACCCAAAGCCACTCATAAGGCCGTACTCCCTGATGTTGTAAGTGCTTGTTAGATTTGCCATTTATCTTATGAGTTATAATATTAAATGTTACATATAATTATATTTTTAGATATCTCATTTATATGAGGAAATGTAAAATGCTTATGATGATGACTTATGGAAGTGGCCGATCCAAATAATTTCAAACTTGCCAACACAAGATAACAACGTTGATTGTGGCATATTTGTTTGTAAATATATGGAAACTGTGATTCAACATGAACCTATTCAATGGGATGTTCATAAAAACATGCAATCTAGTATGCCTATATTCAGGGGGCTAAATTTTCATATGCCCATCTATATACTAATATTCAATAAACATTGAAATATATGGAGAAATGCATATTTAGCAAATTTTTGTGTTTAATTTCATATACATTATAGTGGTTGCAATAGTTATAAAGATATTTCATGTAAAAGATAAAAACTGAGTAATGCCGAGAAATATCGAGTAATACAATCATCTCAAAAGTGAACCATTTGCATACACCATGAGCAATCCAACATTAAATTAAACTTAATAAAAATATATTTCATGTTAAGGATAAAAACTGAGTAATATCGAGCAATATTGAGTTATACCGAGTAATACAGACATCTAAAAATTGAATCATTCATTATAAAATTTGCATACACCATGAGCAGTCCAACATTAAATTAAAATTTATAGAAATATATTTCATGTTAAAGATAAAAACCATGTAATACCTAGAAATATCAAGTTATACCGAATAATACAGACATCTCAAAATTGAACCACTCATTATAAAATTTGCATACACCATGAGTAGTCCAACATTAAAATGAACTTTATAGGAAATTATTTCATGTTAAAGATAAAAACCGAGTAATACCTAGTAATACTAAGTAATACATACATCTCAAAATTGAACCATTCATTGTAAAATTTACAAACACCATGAGCAGTCCAATATTAAATTAAACTTTTTAGGAAAATATTTCATGTTAAAGATAAAAACTGAGTAATACCTAGTAATACTGAGTTATACCAAGTAAACATAAAAATACATAGCAGTTACATAAATGATAATTGACTCCCACTCTCTCCAAATGTAAACTGTATGCTTGTACGGAGGATTCCTCTCTGTGGGTTTCAATTTTTTACTCTTCCTCTTTTCTCAGTGATCATTCAATCTAGTATTAGAGATGCCCTTTGGCTGGCACATCGCAGGATCTTTAATAGTTTTATGGCCTCCCCCAAATATGTGTTTATTTTTTTGGCCTTCCATAAATAATTAAACTTTTTCAGCCATTGTACTCATCTCATCGAACATACATTATTCTTCCTCTTCATTACCTTGTGCTTCTGTGTTAATTTGATATGAAAATTGATAAATATAATTTCTAAATATCATGTTACTGGACCCCTCAATTGATTGGCATATTTTTTTTCTATATATGGGATCTTCTCTCCAGAATAAAAATCTTTCCGAGCTCTGGTTGACCATCTTGGCATAAAATATTTTATAGGGATTTTAACAATATCTAATTGCCTCATAACTCTCATGTAATGAGAATATGATATACCCATAATCTTGAACTTTACACAGCTGCATTGTATGATTCCTTTAGAAGAATTAAATATAACAATCCACTTGTATGACACAAAAGAGTTTTCCATGTTCCTGATGGAAAACATAGATGAGTCTGGCAAAGAATGATCAATAAACAGTACATTAACACCATGTAAGAACTCTTCTTTAAAAAATGAGTACAACTTTCTCGAATAAAAATGGGCATCTTGCTTTAATATTGAGCTACTTTTCATATAAGATTGTATCTCTATTTGACTACATCTAAATTCTTCATCCTATTCATTCCTACGCCAAGCCTTCACCACCTTTTCTTACCCCAGGAAATAGACAGTGATAGAACTTGTTGGTTTGGAAATTCTATGGCATACATGATTGGTGGACTCACTACATTGTGTAAATAAAATGCCAAGGTTAAAATAATTTTTGTTGAATGTTGTATACCATTTTCCCCTGATTTTGTACAAATCTTTCAACCATTGATGGTTCTGGAGGTTCCCTTCTATGAACATTTTATTCCACTTTCTCTTAAACTCCTCCACAAAATCACACTTACTGAAACAATAATAAAATAGGCCTTTCACTTTATTGTTATTATTAAAGCACTAGACTTTGGAAGGAGCCTTCTTGTAAATATTCCATTGGCACAACCTATGCTGTATATTAGGTAATGTAATCTCTATTTCCCTAGCCATTACTTGGTCCTGATCGGTAAATATAGTTATGGGTGTTCGTTATCCATAATTCTTAAAAATATTCTAAATAGCCATGTAAAAGACTCAATTATCTCCTCAGATAAAAATACCACACCTAATAGAACATTTTGCCAATGATTATTCACTCCAATAATAGGGGCATAAGCTAAATTGTATTTATTAAGATAGTAGCTTGTATAAAAAATAATCACTTCTCCAAAGCAGTCATAATCAATTCTCCCCAACCCATCAACCCAAAAAATTCAGCAACCTATCATTTTCATCAGTTTGGACATCCCATACAAACATGTTGTAAGCAGCTATCCATTCTTTAAATAATTGGATTAGTAAATTGGTGTCCCCATTCTCAATCTTAGCTCTCCTCTCTTTTTGAATGTAGTAGTATGCATCCCTCTTTATGAACCCCAAATTTCATATGCCTCCTACTTCATCGGATAGATATGTACATGCATTAAATATTCTTATCCCAGCTTCTGACATATATTTCAGAATAGATGCATTCTCATCACTAATGTGCCTAGATGATCTGAGCAAACATTGATCATCCGGTCTAGCCAATTAGTGATATTGACTATCTATCAATTTATTCACCATCTAAATTCCATCTTCACTAACCGCAAATCTTACCATAGATGGACATCCGATTCTTATGCTTGATTTTCAAAATTTTGCCTTCGCGTTTATGTCAATTTTCTGCTTGAATCTTGCTTTTGAACATACAAAATCCTTTGATTTTATTCTCCTTAAATTTGGCCAGAATGAATGATGCTCTTTTCAAATACTAAAACCACTAGAATGCGCATAATTATAATATTTATCATATGCTTCCTTCTCAGACTTGTAAACACCCTGTGAAAATATATTTCAAAGTCTTATACAGACTGTGCAGTAAAAAACATCATGTAAGCAATACCCAGTTTATATTGATATTACATACTGAGTATAAATAATGAGCCACAATACTGATAAACTATACTAAAATAAATACCAAGATAATGAGTATAAATATTGAGCAGTACCGATCAGCTGAAACGTCTGCTAGTCTCAGTACAAAGATTGGTACTACATACTATGATCTTGGATTAGCTAAAAACCACTATAAAATGCAAGGGTTTTAACTTTTGGCGCCCATTTCATATATACTACATCGGGCCGACCCTAAATAGTTAAAATATGTGGAAAATTTAGATAATACAATGGGCTTGGGTCAGTTCATCGGGTTGCTATGTGATAGCATTTAACTGGTGGCCGGAGGTAGAGCTACGTCCAAACATCAGACCTAATAAAAATTCATGATTTTGTGGAATGTTAGAGTAATGTATAAATATAGCCACTTGACTTTATGCTCTAATCTAGTTAGTCATTTATAAAATTTAAAAAATGTAGATATATTTTGGAAATTTACTAAAATTCATATGAAGGTTTTGTTGATCCCAATTTATTAAGGTTTAAACCTTAATTTATGATTAACATAGAGTTTAAATTTCAAAACATTATCAATGTATTTTTTTTATTGGGTGAGGAATTATTGTTATATGGCTAGTATAATTTTTTTATCCTTTTACTACTTTGCCTTTTCCTTTGCTCTATTCAGGATCTATATGAACCCAAGTGGGTTTGGATTTAGATTTGAGTGGAAATTGGGTTATTATCATAATGGAATTAGAGATACTTCAATTTTGAGTTTGTGTGGCCATTCTCTTGATAGATGATATACTGCTTGGTTATGGGCTTTTGTTGGCATCATTTGATGGACTCTTTCAATTTTTTTGTATTGTTACTTTTATGCTTTTAATCCTTATGAATGTGGTTGTGAGGAATGTCATCATTTCCTCTGATTTTCTTTTTGAGATTTTATGGGGTTGCCGTAATAATATTTTTTTATAGCCCGATGATCGGGAGTTTATGAACTGCATCACTATTTATTATAGCTTCTATGAGTGTGTTTGGTTGTATCATTTTGGTATTGGATACATTAATGGTGGTGGGGACCCCCCTTTCTTCTGGGTTCTTTATTCCTTAAGCATTAATTTGATGGATAAGACCCTTATGGTTATGGTTTGCAATAACATATGGTTGTGGGATGGTTGTGACTATTTTTGGTCCACCTGCTTTATGATATCCATTACTATAATTATGCTCATATGGTTTGCATTTCTCCTTTGTTCGTCCTTCTATTCATGTTGGTTATTGCTTATGGTTTAGATTAGTTAGAGAGCTACTGCAAGAATTTGATAACATCCACATATAATGATCTTAATGTGCTTAGCTATAATAGTTTATTTAATGAATTAGACATCTATAGTTGGAGCATGATTTCTAATAGCAAATACATTATGATTATTACCTTTTGCGGTTTCTTCCTTTGCTATATCTTTTTTATTATGTTTGGATGTGCTAGTATATGTTGGAGGTTTTTAGTTAACTTTAGCAGCTATTGTTTAATGGTTGACTTTTATCTGTTAGTTTACTAGAGCTTTGGTAGAGGTCTTCAATTAATTTTGAGAATTTAGATATGACTGTTTACTATAAATTGTCCCATTTCTTATGCTTGTCCTCTCTTTTTATGTTGAATTTCATATAGGATTCCTTAAATGAAAGAATTTTGGCTATTAATTTTTTGGCTGAAAAGATGGGGTCTATTGCAAATTTATAGAGTTTTTCTATTTTTTGGGTGCTGGCTGCTTGCCACCCTAGGATGTATCTAGGTTGTTTTGTAATTATTTTTAGTAAGGACTTTTAGCTCTTGGGATTTATTTTGTCTTTTTTTGTAGCTCCTTAAAGCATTAGTGAGCTTGAGGTCCCATTAAGGAACTTGAAACTTTTATTTTAATCAACGCTTAGGCCCCTCTATGAATTACCTTTAATATATATAT